>NC_056728.1:1434445098-1434550098 GCF_019279795.1 Protopterus annectens | reverse complement strand
GATGAATGCTAATTATCACACACTGTTTTAGAATCTGTGTGACATGTCAAACTTTATGAACTGTTTATCACTAGCTAAAACAACAAACAAATATTTGCTAGTGATGGAGTTCTGTTCTAAACAGTGTACTTTGCACATTGTCAAATTATGAGCACCATACAGCTGTATGGGACCATCCATTTTCAAGGCAGGAAGAATGCCTGCAGCCCAGTTTGAACATTTCACATTTATATATTTTTCCTGCACAAGATGGTTTAATTCTGCTTCTTCATTTGTTTTCAAAGCATAGAGGACTGAACTTTACTTGAAAATCCTTGAAAGTACATTTACTTATTTAAATGTGCTTACCTTGGTAGAACACTGATCAAGCAATGGACAAATAAAAGCTGAGCTCCATTTGCATGCATCAGTGCAATAGTTTCCTTTACTCTACCCAGCTCATTTTTTAATACTGTAGTATGCTTTTGTAGAACATTACTGAAAGGCCTTTGCTTGTTCTCAGGCACATGATATGTAACATTTCAGTCTATTTTCAGTTCTTTTAACCAAACTAATTGCAACAAAGTTGAAAAAATGTAGCAGTCATAACAACAAAAGGCAATTTATTTACTTTGGCTTTGAATACAGCTGTAACTTGCATGGCAAACCAAAACCTCTACCATCTGTTTCACATAATCATACATTGTTCCTGTTCTGGCACTTTATATCTCTCCATAATGTTGTGTATTCTGTATTTTTTTATCTTCTATTTTTGGCCCTTGTTTACCTCGTGCTTCTGATCTCTGCCTTTGCCCATTTACAGATTAGGTCTCTCTCCCTATTAGATACCCTTAGTCAGTCTTAGGAGAACAAGAGGTTGTGGATGTGGTTGAATCCTGCTGTCACATACCATTTTCCACTTAAGAGAAGTAAGAACTGGGTTGGCATCATGTATATGACCAGGGATTTCAGGATATGTGGAAGGTAGTAACTAGCAAGGGTGAGTGATCAAAATGATACATCACTGCTCACATAGTCAGCTTGCTTATATCACCTGCCACTGTAGCAGCCTGCCTGCAGCCACAGAGACATACCCAGTGTAAACCAACGCATGCACTATTACATGCTATTGTCCAGTTCCTCTTCCCAGGAAAAGCAAGCTGATGTAGACTGTGTGACAATGTGAGGTATTGTCAACTATGCCAGGAGAAGCAGGGCAATAGATGTGCAACATATGCCAGTACAGCTAGCTGGAGTTTTGTAAAGAATTATGTCATTTGCATATCAAACTGATTTGTACAGATGCTTGTGTTGAAAAATGTATTTGTAAAACTGCTTATGTTAAAAATGTACCACCAGTGTGTCCTGCTGGACAGAAAAGAAATATACATGTATGTCAGACTAATTGTAACTGATTAAATATATATATATATATATATATATATATATATATATATATATATATATATTGTAACAGGATATTGGAGGAGATGAGGTTAAGCCTCAGCTAAAGCTAACTTTTAGTAAAATATCCTGAAATTATATTACTTAATTTAGGCCATAAAAAATATATCTTACATTTCTGATTGCAGTCAGAGACAAAATGTCTGTGAAAACAAGGACTAGGAATCCTGCTGTATTGTCCTTAGCAGTGAACTAATTGCTACCCTGGAAGGGTGGAAGTGTTGAAATGGTTTTATGGCTTCCAGATGCTATAACACATCTTAGCAAAGCTCTGTGTGTATGGTAACACATAAGTGTGAGATTCTGTTTCAGTTTCTAGTAATGGGAGGTAGTATGGGAACCAGAAGTTGGATGACCAGATGTACGTGATATCATTGTATAATCCAGCATTGAAATGATGTTTTAATACTAGATGAGATAGACGTCTCTGTTTTTGACACCTGACATAGAAGGATCACTCACCTACTATATTTTGCCTTGCTTTAGTAAGTAACCAGGGAACAGTAATTCTTTAGCTCAGTTAAGAAAATATAGTGAGATTAGTTAAGTACTGTTTTTCTGCATCTGTGTGAATCTACTCATCTGTGTTATTTTAATACTTACTGTGATTAAACTCTCGTGTTTACTGTAAACAAATATTTAGTATTTTCATGTTTTTTTATTATTTTTTATTAAATATATTTAAACTTTTCATTGTGGCTGGTCTTTTAGAGAATATGTTAACCTTTGACAATACTTATATTTATTTGGTGATACTGTGGCCACTCCTGGAAGCCTTATTGCCTTGGTCAAACACTACCATTTGTATTAGTATTAATTTTACTCAGTATACTTGGGTATCCTTGTAAGAGCCTTAGAGTAGCTGGCTTTGGAGTGCCTGGTGGCAATAGCTACCTTATAGTCTGGGCAAAGGGTAGCAGAGTGAGTAAATCTGTGACAGCCTTTCCCAGGTGTGTGCATGTGTGTGTGTGTGTGTGTGTGTGTGTGTGTGTGTGTGTGTGTGTGTGTGTGTGTGTGTGTGTGTGTGTGTGTGTGTGTGTGTGTGTGTGTGTGTGTGTGTGTGTGTGTGTGTGCGTGTGTGTGTATACAAAACAAATCCCAAAATGGTTTGTGAGTTGGCTACTTGGAGCAGGGACACAGAGCACTGGTTACACAGAGAGATTGGTGGAGGACTTGGCTTAGACACTTGGCTGAGGACCCGGCTCTACAGCTTTTCAAATGGGAAGTCTTATTGGGGGCCTGGAGAGAGAGAGAGAGAGAGAGAGAAACCCAGCTCCTTGACTGAGTGCATTCCCTGTATGCTCATAAGAGAAACTGTGCTTGATGTAGACAGCTGTTTCTGGAAATACTGTGTGTATCTAATTTTGTTCCAAGTGAACGTTTATCACCAGTGTCAGTGGTGAGGATTCAGCTCCTTGATTATTGGCCCAGAAGAGGGACATCAATGGCTGCTCATCCCTCCTACCTGTCCCAGCTCCTGCAATACCTCAGCTGATAAATAAACATGGATCACCTAGACTGTATACAGGGTTGCATCCCTTGGTGTCACAGAACTAGCGATGTATTCTGCATTATTTATCACAGTGACACTGTGGTCTATATCTGTGTCAAATAGTACAGTTTTAACATTTAATGTGCACATTATGAAAGGTACTTCTGAGATCTGCCATCTTTCCATGCTGTACAGTAAATACATTCTTTCATGGTGGTCTTCATCATCCCCTTCTCAGCTTTCTGCACATAACGTGCACTGTTACCACTTAGATGGGACTATTTACTTTCAAATTTTCTAATTTTGGTTTTGGTGTGAACATTTTTTTTAAATCTCCTGCCTGAAAAACGTTTGATATTTTCATGAATTTGTTGGTGTATCATGCTTTGGTTCTTGTTTTTTTGATCTATGATATAAAATGTTTTAAAATGTTTTCTGAGCTTCCGCGATGGAAAATGTATTTTTCTTTCGTCAGTACACAAATAAGATACCTAATTGTGATCATATAGCAGATATTACTATATCGTTTTAACTTTTAAGTTTTTTTTCTTTGAGATGTTTCTAGAATGATACGAAGGGTGAAAGTATTCTATTAACCTTAAAAATCAGTTCCATTTGCACTTAATTTTTCAAAAACCTCTTGAAAGCATTGGAATTAAAGTACAACAATTGTTACATGTGATCTGAAGTGACTAAAAATCAAGGCAAATACTACACTGTAGGTTTAGTTTTGAAAAGAATAAAATGAATAAATGAATGAATAATTCTATTCTTTCACTGACAATAAATGACACACAGCCAGAAACTATTTAATAGATGTTCCATGAAAGTGACACTTTACAAAAATCTGCAAAGACTCCTTTCTTCTTTAATTTTAAAGAAATGCATCTCAGTTTTGTTTCTTTTATCAGCATTGGGTGTTACACTAAAACTCAGCAAAACTTCTTCAGTGTTTGTCTTATTATCAATATCAACCCTTTTTAATAAACAATTATAACTAAAAGGCCAAAGTGCATGTACACGTTGCTAGTGATCAAAGAGCATTGGGAGAAAGGTAAAAAGTGGCCCTCCCAAAAATAGTAGCATAAAAACTGTGTAACTGAAAAAAATGAATGTATGTATGTCATATAACAGTACTATAGTGCATTGGTTATGGTCTCAGTCTAACAGCACGAGGGTTCAGTCCTGATGCACAGTCACTGCTTGATGTTCTTCTTGTGTTTCTGTGACTTCTCCCTAGGTGCTGTGGTTTTCTTCCATCTCCCAAAACATTGTGGTTGACTGGCTACTGTAAAGTGTCCATATCCATTATATTTACCATTGCCTTGTGGCTTGGGTTGTGGTTGAAAAGGGTACATGGTCACAAGTTCTCTTATCCAGTTAATAAATGAATAAATTCAGATAAAATTTCCCTGTCTTGCTTTACAAATAAACAATTAATCGTAATAATAATAATAATAATAATAATAATAATAATAATAATAATAACAGCAATAACGTAGGTTCCAGTAAACAACTTGATTAACTGCTACAAGTAAGTCTGTTCTATCAATGCTGTCACACTGATGTATATACTTATACCCAGAACATGAAAATGTAGTATACAACAGGGCTGAATTAAACTTTCTAGCATGAAAGTACAACTAGGTTGTGATTAATGCTGTCCACAGGCTGTTGTATATATAACTGTTTGGGCAGCTACTTTGTGGAAATTTACCAGATGTAAGCTGTGTATGGACTGTTGCATGGATACTACTTTAATCAATAAAAATGGTACAGAAAAACAGGGCTGAATTCAGACCATCAGCAGTTCATCTTGACCTGTGTGAACTATAGCAGCAGCTGATTTCCAGAGACAGACTTAATTGAATATCATTGGCTAATCCTGCCATGTAAAGTCAATCAGTAACCAAATATTCCATACAAGTTTAAACAAAAAAAGTTCTTACTTGTAACCCAACTGCCGACAGACCACAGCTGCATTCTTGTCAGTCCATCCATCATCACAAATTGTCCCCCACTGGCCATTGATAAAAATCTCCACCCGTCCTTCTTTCTTGTTCTCCCCATCCATTAGTCGAATAGGAGGGCCTGCAAACAAGTTAAAGGTGTCAAAACTCGAGTACTCAGTGTGCACATCACAGAGATTAATCAAAAGGAAAAAACACATTTCAGAAACAAATGCTTCTTTGATTTATGGACTGAAGCAACTCCAGGTCTGTTATATCAGTTCATACATTCTAAGTTGGAAAGTAAAAATAGTATATAAAAACAAAACCTGATTTATAGCCACATTACACCACTCTAGTAATCTGGGATTATTAATGGTTCTGTTCATTTATAATATCAAACTATACACATTAACATAAAATGTGCTGTACTTATGCAGCTACTAACATGCTTTAAAAATCATCATTAATACAATAATTGCCAAGAAAAACACAACAAAGTAAAATTCATTCAAGTTAGTTCACTTTGCATTTCTTTCACGGTAAAACATCAGTTGAGACATTTTGCCTGTGGACATGATGAACTGTTAAATAATACCTTCTCGCCTTTCTTTCTTCAAGGCATACAGAAATTATAATAAACTAAAGCACTGTACTGGTTTCAGTGTCAGCTCTCCATGAGTGGCATTACCTACCTGCCTGCCTAAAAGCCCAAGTTCCCTTGTTGATTTCCTTTTGCTAAAACATTCAACATACATTGAATCTGTGAGTTATTATAAATCACAAAAGACCAGATACAAGAATAAATAAAACACAGAAAGAACTTAGAAAGTAAGACTTCCACTTGCATATAATGGTGAATTATAGTTGAATTATATCCAAGCAAGAATACCAGGCAGAATATATGCCAGTTATCAGATCAGTGCAGGATATTAAAAAACAAAATGTCAGTTACTTATAATCAAAACATAACCAAGATCAAGTGTACCAAGATCAGTCTACACAAAAAGCAACTTAACAAGGAAAGAAAATTTTGAAGAATGTCAGGTTACAGCAAAAGTAACCTGTAAATATAAAACCAAAATTAAGTAAACATATTAATCACTTGGTCCAGACATTTGTAAAGATGTGACTTCTACCTTTGGATAATTTAAATGAAAAAAGAAGACAGATAATAATAAAGTTATCTTACTGACCGAATTAGCCAAACAAACTGAACTTGCATTACAAAACAAATCGGCTGTGACACTAGGTTAGGCCATTTTCTGAACACCCTTTTGCATTCGCAGGATAAACATTAAGCAAAACTTCACCCCAGAGATAAAACCAGATACAACAGCATTAAGCAAAACATCACCCCAGAGGTAAAACCAGATACAACAAAACACATTCATCATTAAAACAATCCTCAACTTTTTCAGTGCACAAAATTAATGCAAAACAAACAAGCTAACCATCACACTAAAGCTATCTGTCTTAAAACAATCTAGTCTAGACTCTTTAATAACCCAAAGAGGTTTTGGCATGAATTTAATAACTTGTTAGGAAGAACTGCTGATCTTTTCAACATAAATTGGAGCATTAAGTTCAAGCAATGTCAAATGTGTTCACCATATTCAGTCTGTTTGTTAAAAAGTTCAACATCACATCTCTTGCTCATTATCAGTTAATAACTATTATCCCGCTTGAATATTACTTAAAAAAAGTCTCCAGACCTTCTCCATTTGAAAAGTAAGTACTGAAAAAAATGACTAAGAAAAATTCCCAGATTACAGATTTGCAAGATCATATGATCTCACCCCTAGAATCCCAAAATTTGTGATGCTTTTATAGCCACACCCTTTCAGATCATCAACCTGTTATTAACCTGTGGAACCCACCCTTACCTTTGTAAGGCATTCACGATAACGCTTCTCCCCAAGAAAGACAACCCCCATGTCTTGCCTACTATAGTCTCATAGTTACTTTTCCCCCAGCAAAAAGGTCTAGCAAGCAGTATCTTCTCACTGTTAATCTTATCCTAACTACTATGACCACGTCATCTCCCTACAGCATCTCTTTAGAAAGGGGAACTATGCTGCTAAAATATGCTTAATTAACCATTTATTTGGTAGCATAGATCAAGGGAAACTCACTGGTACTGTTCTTACCAACTTCACCAAATTCTTTGACTCAGCATAACACCCCCTTATTTAGAAGAATTAACACATTACAGATGTAATTATTTTAGTGAATACTCCAAGGTGAAGAAGTGCCTATTCCATCCTATGGATATTAGCCTAGGAGTTTCCTCAGCACTCCTGCGTTGGTCACATGCTATTTACTGTTTTCAGTATCTATTACAGGACTGCACTTCCTAACATATCAGCATTATTTTATGCTAAATATACTGTCATCTGGACTTTGGCTAAATTCTACTCCTGTATTAACTCCACACTTGAATGTTACCTCAAAGCGATTCAAGCAAAGTTCAGTTATTTAGGGATAATTCAGTGTCAAGAAAACTAATACATGCAGTTGGATGGAGCTAAACAGCTGTATCAAGCCCCCGAGAACTGATCTGTAACCTAAACATTAGGCGTTACTTAACAATCTATGCAGCACTTTAAATATCTAGATGTCTATACTTGGAGCTTACCTTCTCCTAACATCTCAGTTAAGGAGCTAACAGCCTAAACCTCTTGCTAGCAGCCATAGACTCCCCCACCTATTAATACCAAAAACAAGATGCAGCCTTGCAAAAGGTGTCCTTCTGGCAGCACTAGAACAAAGCCTCCTACTCATGCATGCAAGATTCTCCATCAGTGCAACAGTATCTAAACTCTACTAAATAAAGTCTGTGGACTAATAAGTAATTGCCTTCCCTTCTACAACACTGCATCTCCCACACCAAGGCAAAAGTTCTACATTTATAGTAAGTAACATATCTTCCTCCTTATGGATAGTCCTGAACTTTAACCAAAGTCTACCACTAGGTTCCTTTCTTAAAATCAATCTTTCATCTGATATATTTGGTCCACAGATACCTTCCTTTTTTTTCACCACAAGCTATTCATTAGAAGTTTCACAAAAGCATTCTCCTACTTGGGGTCATAAATTATGGAAAGCAGTCCCACTGAATGCTGGGTTCCTACCCACTGTTCACTAGTTCAGGTCTCTCCTTTACAGCCACATTCATGAGTCATCCATAAGCAGCTGTAAATATAATTATTTTCTGTAGCCCATTTCAAGTAGGACTTCCATCTTTCTGATTAGAAGAGGTGTGCTTATTAACTACTGAACTAAGTACAGTCTCATCTTGAATTCCCATTGCATAGTGATTATAATTGCACAATTAAATTGTACTGCTTGCAATGGATAACTTGTACATGAGTCATTACTTTGGTTTTGTAATAAGGTCACAGCTAAAATGGGTGTTTGAGTTCAGTCCACTTACCTTATTGATGGAAAGAAAGAAAGCAAGAAAGAAAATCAGAATCCAATTCCACTTCCCTCCAAAAATAAATCAACCACATTCCATTATTGTTTCACTGAAGACATTTATCAGTCATAACTCATCAACTTTATTAAAGACAACTGCAGTTTTTTTGTTTTCTTTTGGAGTGCATTTCCTCCATAAAAATGATCCATGGATTAGCACTTATAAAGATAGAATGAGTGAGCTATTTTGTACTTTACATCTTTGGAGTTGCATGCTTACTGTGAAAAGACAAGCCAGATCTGTTGAAAGAGAAGAGTGAGAGAGCGACCAGGAGTTAGTAAAGGGTTAGGGATGGGGAGGGGGATTTTACATGTAGGGAGTAACTGGGAATTAGTTCAGGCTTAGGGATAGGGAGGGTGATTTTAGGTTTGGGGAGTGATTGCAATCCATATCTGAATCCACAGACTTCAAATCTGGAAGAAAGCCATAATAACCCCACTTTATAAAGATCGTAACACCAGTGATTTAACTAATTATCAACCAATGTCCTTTCTCTCACCTTTATCTAAAATACTAGAAAAGTGTATACATTCCCAACTACTAAAGCACCTCACTGACAATAATCTACATGCCCCCACTCAACACGGCTTTCTGCCTACACATAGTACAACTACAGCCTTACTTTAGCCTTACTTTCCTTTACTGACAATTTGTACACAGCTCTGGACACTGCTCTCTTAGCAACAGTAGTATTACTAGATCTATTCAAAGCTTTCGACGCAGTGTCACATACTAAATTATTACAAAAATTGGCAATGCTAGAATGCTCTAATCTAACCCTTAACTGGTTTACCAATTACCTAGACAATAGACAACAATCTGTGAGATGGCAAAACAATCAATCTGACTACCTATTCAATAAGACTGGAGTTCCCCAGGGGACCATTCTTGAACCTTTGATTTTTAATGTATTTATAAATAATCTCCATACAGCCTCCCTTCAGAGTTCTCTCATCCAATATGCAGATGATTCTACCATCATATCTTCTTCCATCAGTTTCCAAGATCTTCAAAAGATAAGACAAAATACATTCTCAACTATTGCACCTTGACTAAAATAAAGCACAATTACTTCTAAATCCCCAAAAATCTAAGTTACTAGTCTTTCCATCCAAACCACCCCCACAAGAACTTAACATTTTCTCTCTAAACAAGACCGAAATAGAAATGCTGAATACTGCAAAAGTACTAGGTATTACTATAGATGATAAAATTTAATTTGCACAACATATACTTAATACAATAAAGAAACACATTTTAAATTGGGCAAACTTTATAGACATAGATTTTACTTAGATTATCCCACATGAACAAAACTGGCAATTACTCTCCTTCTCCCTTCCCTCCTCTATGGCTCCCCCATTTTTAAAAACCTTCAAACGTCCCTAAGCAACAAACTACAATCATTCTAGTATAAGATTGCTAAATTTGTCTGTGGCCTTCCAAATTTCATGCACCATTGCCAAGCCATCAAGATGTTGAAATGGCTCGAGTTCCCCTATAACTTCAATACACCCAACTCACTATTGCTCATAAACTAATATATAACCCAGGGAACTGCTCTATACTTTCAGATATCATACAAACCTATATCCCTTTCAAACATCTTTGGTCCTCTAATAAACTACTTTTACTTGTGTCCAAACCCAACAAGAGAGCTGGGCAAAGCTTATATTCCTACTCCATAGCTAAATTATGGAATGACCTACCCACCTCTATTACGCTACTAAATTCTGTCTTCAAACATACCATAAAAACTCACTTTCTGGAAAACTAAACTTGCCTTTGTGTCCAAAACCAAAGACCACCATAGATTTAATCCTGGGACCCTGCTGTATAACCTGACACTATCTTACCAATCTAATGTTCTTAATTTTGCTCTGTATAAATCTTAATCTTCTTCGCTGTCTTGTCTCTTAGTTTAGTGGCTCAACTTTTATCCTCTCTTCTACTAGAGTACAGAAACACAATGCATTCTTATTAATTGTTGTTCCTACAGCATACATTATGATATTACATTTTGTATACACAGTAAAAACACTAAATCTGATTGTTTAAATACTTTACTTTGATACTTTTTATTTTATTAAGATTGTATAAAACATTTTTTTTCATTCTTCTATTAAGCCATACTATAATCGGAACTTTTCTCCCTGGGCTTCCACTGAAAATGGGTTTCGGACCCAGTGGACATTCCCGATCAACAAATGTCAGTAAATACATAAATAAATAAATTGTCAGATTAGTGCTAAGGAGGGGATGGGGCTTTCAGGTTTAGTGTCCATGTGGAGGGAATCCAGGGTTATGGTTGAGAAAGGGTGGGGGAGATTTTAGGTATATTGAATGATGATTTTTTTTTTTTTTTAGGGTTAGGGTAATGTTTCTGGAGGAACAATTAGCTCAGTGGTACTACATTGGAATTGTGGTAGTGGGAGTTAGGGCACATACCAACATGAACAAGTGGAAGCAGAGAAGTGTGTCTCAAGTTACTGGTACACTAGCTCTTGTAGTAGACCCCACAAACAACACATGAAAAAAAAACATACTAGATTCACCCTTTCGTGTGAAACAATCAACCAATATACCAGATTTAAACCACTGAACTATATTATACATCTCCTTGATTTAATTACATTTTATCAAATCCCAACTACTGAAACCTAACCATGCCATTGTGTCCTTCTCTACCTTACCTTCTCTTTCAGAGCAAGACTAACTAAAATTAAAACAAATGGTTGACAACTTCCCAGGTGTCTGAGATACAGATAATACCTGCTTAACAAAAACAGGCGGTTACATGGAGAGATTTACCCACAAACCTCATATAGATAGATAGATATAGATATACACATACACACATATGGATTCTGTCTTTTCTGTTAAATTATCTATTGATCTACTTAAGCTGACCGGTGGGTAAACTGAATGGGAGAAGTATTTTTCTACAAGATCCCAATGTGTAAAAATGGGAAAAAGGGTTGTGAATGGATGGCAGGATGGATGAATAGATCAGAATACTGGAGTTTTCCCTTTTGTTCACTGTTGAGTGATCTTGGAGTTAGTATATGTATTCAGTCATGGAGGTGTAAAGAACTTGTCGCCCTGGAAAAGCACTGGTATTTGATCAATGTACATCACCAGACCAGAACAGAACTCGAAAACTACTTCAGCTGATGACACATCACGTAATTATAGTAAATGTGTATGTATATCTATATGTGTATGCATGACACATCATATAATCATACTAAATGTGTGTGTATATCTCTAAAAATGTGTATGACACTTCATATAATCATACTAAATGTGTATGTATATGTTTTATCATGCTAAACAAATATGCATATGTGCATGCATGTATATCTACTTGTACACATATTTGTATATGTATTTTTCATTTTGTAAACAAAATGCCATTTATTCCTTTAAGTTTTTGATTTTAACTGTTATGAAATCATCCATGTTATTTAATGGATTTTATTAACAGCAACCAGTTAAAGATATTAAACCACTGGCAACATTTCTTTACTTCATTTAGTTATTTTGTTGGTTTTCTCTTTCCAGATTCTTCTCCTTATGGATATTTACCAGTAGCTCTCTACTGAGAGACAATGGTATTGGCATGTTGACATTTTCTGACAGATTTATTTTTATGATGCAATTACAAGGTATCATGTCATCCTTTGCCTGAAAGCCATTTAAATGTAAAATGTTGTGAACAATAAGTGATAGCAGGAAAGGCAGGAACTAGTTGTTGTTGTTGTTGTGACTTTCAGCTTTTCCCGGTTAGGGGTCGCCACAGCGGAACTCCGGTCCGCTAATGATTGGCAGTTGATTTTTACGTACTGAGTTGTCAGCCCTGAAGCACAACCTTCAATGAAGGTATGCCCATTCACGCATGTCTCCAGACAGAAGATGCTCTAGCCGAGAGTCGAACCGGACAGAGTCTTACTGTGAGGCGACAACGCGGAATACAAATGTAGCCTACAACCTTCTTTTTGTTTGTCACTTTTCTTACAAAATAACTTTGATTCCAAGTAGTTTTGTTCTCTGCCCTCCCTCACTTCCAAGGTTTCATATTTGTGTAAAATGGATTCCTAGTTACCCTGCATCTCCCTGGCTGTCCATTCTAAGCTGCAAGCAAGAAATATAATAATTCAAGCACTCTACCATCTGCCTACATTCCACTGACTGTCATTATTTTCAAGATCACTACTATAACCGACCTCATGCCTAACACATACATACATCCTCTCCCAAACAGTACCCAACCTCTAAGTTGTTGTCTGAAAACTCTTGGCACACATAACTTTCCTTAAACCACTTAACATATACCCAGCTAATGGCACGTCTCTTCTGAAAGCTGTGTTGTAATGATGTAGCTGGTCAATCTTTGTTGAACAGTTCTGTGTCTTTGCTTATTTGAGAATTACATAACATCATTTTAACATAATACCACAGTAAAGGAAGGACATTCTGGCTCATAACTTTTAACCTGCTATTAAACAAAGCCGACACAAGATATATTATTCCACATTCTAGTTATCCCACTCGGGGTCACAAAGCTGACAGGTATATATTATATAAGCGAACACACTGAATTGCGAATGCTATATAATCGACCCACAATTCCCAAAAACCCAAAATGTCGAACACACGGATCAGCGATTTTTTTCCCAGGGGAAAAAAATCGCTGATCCGTAAAAAAAAAAAAAAAAAAAAAAAAAAAAATCAAAACACAAAATAAAGTGGGGGGCTTCGCTCCCCATCCCCACAACACCCCCCCACTTAAATATACCAACTCTGAGATTGCCATTTCCTCCATTGTAGTGCAAAGTCTCAAAAATGGCCCAGTGTTTTTTTTCCCTAGGAAAGAAATCGCTGTTCCGTGCTTTCGGTGTTTTGCCTTTTCACATAATGACGTTCGACTAAACAGCGTTCGCAATTCATTGCGTTCGCTAAAATAATAGAGACCCTAGCTGACATACTTATCATGCATATTGTGCTGATTTACCTGAAAAACGTTCTGTGTTGACTTCATGCTGTAGAAGATAAGACCCTGAGTGCGGCCCAGAAAACTAACAACCCAGCTTTCACTACTTCCACTTTGTTAAAGTGCTTTGTATTAATACAACAAAACAAAAATAAATAAAATGATAAATACAAATAAGAGCAAAACATAAAACATGTTAAAGATGTTGTTTAAACAAATAAAAAACAAGTCTGTTATTAATAATTATGAGTAATAGTGGATGCAAGTTGGATGGTCAATGTCAGTTTGCCCATCCTGGCTGGCAGATGGTTGAGCTTGCTGCAATGTTGGTACCTGCTGGACAGCGAGAGAGCGAGAGATGCAGTATGCAGTACACAGGCCAGCATGTACATTTAGTTCTGCCAAGCTGCATCGTTATCATAGCTTTTATGTGATATGTTTAAGTCTGAAAAGGAAGGCATTGCCAGGGTTTACATCGGCAAGCATGCATGTTAGCCATCAGTGGCAGTGTTAGAGTTAGAAAATGAAACAAAAACCTCCAAACAATGGCAGGCGCATCATGACTTTCTCTCACCCTGTGATGGGGTATTAATAAATGGTTTCAGCAGGTCTTAGATGGATAATACAGCAGACGTGGGAGACCAGAAAAAGGTATAAAAAAGGCTTTCTGTGTTTTGGCTGCTCTGGTTTTATCTGCTGATTGGACAGACTTAGAAATGTATAGCATTCGCTTCAGACTTCAGGAAATAGGGCCTTTGTCTGTGCTATGTCTTAAATGTCAGAATTCAATTGATGGTTTGGTAAAGTTTTTAACAGAAGCCCAGAATTAACTCAGATTTGCCTCTGATAGCATGATAGCGTTAACTGTTCCATTTGACTTTCTGTTATACAAACCCTGTATTGGTTTATAGAGTTTTTATATCTCTGACTATACAGCAACAGATGTCTTTCAAATATTTTTGCTTGACTATTAAAATCAAGCCACCCTTGCAAATCTGAAAACTCATAATGTGATTTTTCAGCTTAATATATTAAATATTGTAGCACTGGTGTAAATCACATTATTAGTGTAAAACATTTAATTTTACTTCAACCACATATAAGGCAAGCATTTATAAGCATTATAAAATAAGCTTTACAGTCTGCATTTAGTAGACATTTTACTGTAGAGGCTGTACTTCCTGTGTAATTTACTATATATATATATATATATATATATATATATATATATATATATATATATATATATATATGCCTATTTAATGTCACATTCATTTTGTACCATGTGATACCATTCAGCTGACATGTTGTGCTAATGAATCTCTTGATGAATGATGCACTAAATAAACAGCTTGCAGCTGGTGGTGCCTGCACTATGTAGAAATACCTAATTTCCTACTACTAATGTATTGTTATTGAACATACTCACTATACTCAAAGCCCTGGGTCAAGGTATCAAGATGCAGAGAGAATTAAAAAAAGGCACAGGAAGGATACCAACATTTTCATAAAATAATCATGCTTATAAATAGCCAAGAATACTGAGAAAGTATTGTCTCTGCATCACTGGACTCAGTTGACATGATGACCATGGGCTGGCATGCAAGAAGATGTGACAGACAAAGAAGACTGGTGGAATACACCAGGACAACAGACCTGAAGAATTTATTCCTGAAGTCTAAAGAACATTGCTTAGTTATGCTGTTTGTCTCTAAGGTGGAGTCAGAACTGAAACAAGTGGTAAGTGGTTTGCTGACCAGGAAAGACACATATTCTCCATCTTAACATGAGTGCCACAATTCTAAGCTGTGATGCCAAAAAAGAATAGTCTTACTATAGGAAACAACTCATCTTTTCTGAACTTACAACATGAAATTAGTTTAAATAAGGAGACAAGGCATTTTTGCCCCTCTCTATATAAACACACACACCAACAACATATACACTACACAGATAAATTTCCACCAAAACTGCCTATGCATTCTATTTTGTCTTTCTCTAATCTTTGCATATAACATGGAAAGATTTATCCTTCTGTACCTTAGGGTATGTTTCCTACAACTTCACCATCTTGAGCAGAATCCACTGTGAGTCAATAAAATCAAACTCAGCAAACAGTGTACCCATTAACCCCCTCCCCCAGCATCTCTGACCTGGATGACTTCAACTCCCACATCCCATAATTACATATATATATATATATATATATATATATATATATATATATATATATATATACATAAATATATATATATGGATCAACCTCAAATCATTGTATACCAAATCAGCGAACCACAGAATGTTGGGAACAAAACACCAAACTTCCTAATCAGCGAAAGGTCACAACGCCGAACGTTCAAAACACTGAAATACTACTATGCATGTTCTGGCACTGGTCTAACTGTCCTGATAGTGTAAATTTGGTCAGAGCTATGAGGACAGGAAAATTGTAGGTTTTAAGTTTTTATGATAATTTACCTGTTGCAAAGATTGTTGATGGAGATCACAGTACAGTGTGGATCAGGACATTTACCCTCGCACTGATGAACAGTCTGTGTAAGAATAGTCTATTCTTGCATGGACTGTTCCATGTAGGAATACAGCAGCAGTGCACCCTACATTCTTGCATGGACTGTTCCATGTAGGAATACAGCAGCAGCGCTCCCTACATATTAATGAGGGTGGGCTGCTGTATTCCTACACCTACATGATCTGTGTACGAGTGCAGGGGGCGTGTATAATTCCTGCACGGACACTTAAACATACCCCTTGCACTCAGAAAGTGCCATACGGCGCTTTCAAACAAGGAAGTAGCATTATATTAGAGCCTGGCTCTAATATTATCCATTATTTCAGTGTCCGCAGACACTGAAATGTAAAACTGATCATGTCAGTGTCCTTGGACACTAAAATAAGAAAAAAAAAAAGTAAGCAGACAATCCCTAAGAAGTAGCCCGCACAGTACATGACTGTCCTCGGAATGGCCAGATCCCTGCCCCACATGCCTGCAACCTGCAGATAAATATATGTAATAATTTAATATTTATTTATTTATTTTTTTTTATAATAAATAAAGAAAGTTTAAGCACAGCTCAATGGATTTATGCACTGCGGCGCTTTGCCCAGCCCAGCTTAAATGCTGTTTGAGAGTCAAATAGAATTGTGAAGGAAAAAGCCATGTTCCTGAAACAGTGTAGTGGTTAGAGCTCTGGTTTAGTATACAAGGTGTGCACAGTTCAAATTCCAGCCCTAGCCAATATATTTTATGTGTGGAAGCAGTTGTAAAGTAATTTTTATGAAATGGAATGATATTTGTAAGTCATATGCCTCACATATGGCAGTGTAGGGCTGAAAAAATGCCACATGGAAATGTAAAAAAAATGTTTCTATTTTATTTTAAATAATTGTTTGCAGCCAGCTAAGCCTGCTGCAGCTCTGCTGAAAATAGCTAAGAATTGCTTAAGCATGAAAATATAAGCAATCCTTAGCAACTTTAAGCTTTGTTTAGCTGGCTTAAGCCTTGCTAAGCGGATTTGCAAGGAGCTAAGCATAGCTTAGCATATTTGAAAATCGGTCAATCACAGAAAAGTGCATAAGAATGGCCTTATTTAAACCACACAGGTGGGAATACAGCCATATCTCTTTGAGTCTAATAAAGGCAGCAACAATATCAGGTGTAGGAGAGGGTGTTCGCTTCCGGGCACAATGCTGGGGCATCCAGATGTCAAGGGTCATGGTTGGACACCTTATCAAAGACCATGAAGCTAGACTGCTGCAGGGCCAGTACCAGGGCTCCTAGTACAAAGCGGAGGCCTGGGACCATCTGGCACACAATCTCACCAGTGTCACTGGCATTCCCTGAACTTATGAGCAGGTGCATCATCACTATGACAACCTAAAGCATAGGAGGGGTGAGCTCTTGGCCCACTGGATCCAAGAGTCATGAGCGGAGGAGGTCCCCGAAGTTTGTAAGTATCTAGTCTGTGTATTTGCAAATAATTATTTAAAAATTGTATATGTTACTGTACAGGTGTGCTTAATGTGTGTTATTTCCCCATACAGCTGCCAGTGAGAGGGCCACGAACATTGATGCCCATGCACAACGCTTGGTCCAACTGCACCGAGAGTTTGGTGAGTATAGAAATATTCATACTATCTGCTGTAATAAATCAGAAATACTAAAGATAGTACTGTCTGTATATATAATTGTGCTCTAATAGTACTGAATAAATGCATGTGTCAGGCTGCCAGCATGAGAACTCAGTAGTGCCAGCTGCTGTGTAATGCAGAGTTTTGTAGCAAACAAGGTACAACTGAGGAGAGGAAGAGTAGGATATGTATTAGGCTGTCTGAAAGAACCTGCTAAGAAACTGCTGTGTCAGGGCTGCTGTAACAGTTACAAATGAGAAGCAGTCCTCCTGTGAAGATCATGCAGTAATACTAACTGTGGATTTATGAGTTATAGAAAGTGTTGTTATATCAAAAATAATAAAGCTGACTACTACAAACTGTTGTCTTTCATTGTCTTGTATCTGAAAAGTACAATTGTGTAGCTGCAGCAGCATGCAGTAACAGAGATGAAGTGATATAGCACTGTTCATCTGCATAGTTCAGAATTTGGATCTGAAATAACTGACAAAATGCAAAAGTAAATATTTTCTTCAGTTATGTCTTGTACTGTGTTCCTGCCAGCATTGCCTTGTGCAAACCTTTGCATATCAGCTGTATGTAGTTCTGAATGTGCAGGAAAGTGTGAGACACTAACAGGTGCAGATTGCAGTGTGTTGATTTTTATTTCTAAATTGAAGTCTGTTTTATTAAAATGTCCAAATGTCTAGTTTTAATTGTTGTTGTGTCTTTTGGCTTTTCCCGGTTAGGGGTCGCCACAGCGAATCTCCGGTCTGCTAATGATTGGCAGTAGATTTTTACGTTTCAATTCGCCGGCCCTGATGCACAACCTTCATCGAAGGTACACCCATTCACGCATGTCTCCACACAGAAGACGCTCTAGCTGAGAATCGAACAGGACGTCTTACTGTGAGGTGACAATGCTACCGCAGCACCACCACTGCCAAATGTCTAGTTTTAATAATCTGCTCATATTGTGTAAACAGTAACATCAACAGTTTCTTGTTCTGATATTTGTTGTAGTTGTTATGGAAAACAAATAAAAAGACATTTGATAAAAAAGTAGAGTGTGTAGAAAAGTATAGCTCAAGTAATAAACACCACTTCCCCAGTAGCTCATTCTGATAAGGATTAGGTCTATAGTTCCCTTTTGTGCACACACACACCATGGTTCAAATCCAGGGACTGCAACTAACATGTCTTTCTAGTTCTACAGCTGTAAACTTGAATATTGGTAGAAACACTAATATATTGTGAACAGATATTTTCCTCACAGTTGAAGAAATATTTGCAGAAGCAGTATGATGGGTATATGTACGAAACGTGTGCAAATGTTCTGTTGAACAGCCCCAGTCCTACAAATAGAAGCAGGCTAGCCATCTACACTATGCAGTCTGGCCAATACAAGCCTCTCAAGTGTCACGCTGTCATGGATAGTTTCTCCTGTTGCCAATAAACCTGCACCCAGATAACATCACAGTAAAAGTATGCCAAAAGCACAATTACAGAATAGCAGGACAGGGTGCACATTGTTACTTGTACCATAGTAGGTATGACAGGTATGAGTCTCCTATACTTATTTACATAGAGTTGTCATACCTTGCCCCATAGTACTCCAGGTGCACATATGTACAGGTGTGTATGTGCTGTAGTAGCTCCATGGCCCAAGTAGAGGTTAAGGGAGGGCAGAACTGTAGAGTATTGAACAGTAGTGTATTGAGAAGTATCACTGAGTGCAGTTGTTAATGGAATAATTTTTTTTCCCCCACCACTCATCTGCTCCAATAATTGCACAAAATGTAATATGGGTATGTTGTTCCTAAAACTTACTGTTGAGCAGTGGTGGCTGGTGACTTCAAATCAAAGGGGGGGGGGGCCTGCAGGAGACAGTTGAATGGGTAGGGCCAAAGGGAAGGGGTATGACCAACTAGAAAGGGGCGGAGCTATGCTCAAAACCACAAAAACTGGGACTTTAATTAAATACGCTGCCCTGGGTGCCAAACCATCATTATGAGAGTCCAATCAAGACAAAATGAAGTGTAGAAGAAAAACAATATTTCACTACATTGGCTACATGACAGCTTACTTAATATCTAGATGGAAACAAAAAGGTTGTGACGCATGAAAAAATAAATTACTTTTTAAATTCATTACTGGAATGCCAGTCAAAATCAAGTATAAAAAAATAAGCAGCACTCAACTCAAACCAATTCTCCTTGCAGTGCAGTTCCAATTATAATTTAAATTCAGCTTTATAAAAGTGCCAAGTAACATGCTGAAAGTAGCAAGCTCTGTGATACCCCTACTTGTAAAATGCTTCTTATCCAAAAAAGACCTGCTGCTTGACAACAACTATCTACTTGTTTCATGGGGAAGATATGATCAAAGTAAAAAATAAATGGCAAACAAGAAACAAGCTCAAGATAAATTAAAGGATTATTGCACAGGTTATGGACCACACATGATAGATGGGCATTCTGTTTAATTTACGGGTAAAGTCTGCAAAGATGACTGCAAGTCTCTAACAAATGTAATGAACTTCTGAAAATATGGTAATCCCATCCTTTATTACAAATACTGTCATATGCATTTCAATACCTAAGACTTATACATTATCTAGTTATGTAAATATTATCTCCATGGCAATAATAAAAAGGCTTTCCATGTTGGTAATTTTTTTAACAGTATGCTTATTAAAGCTTACTTGCATCTTTCAATCTCAGACAAGCTTACCTGATGGTCATTAAAGCATTGCTACTTAAAAACAGAGCAAAAGGCACTGCAAGAACATGCATTTTCTGAATAATAAGCATAAATCAACAGTATAAAAATATGACAGAAAACCAGAACATTTTACAAAATAAAGGACAGATAAAAAGCCACTGTAGTGCTTGTGTCTACTTTGGATGGGGGGATACTCTGCACACTTACACTGCATAACTGCTCCTTGCCTTGCTTGGACACATCTAGAGTCACTTATTGGGGGGATGGGGTGCAACAAGTATGTCATAATTTGAAATGTCTCTGGCTGACAGTGATGGCCTTGACACATTTGTCATACCTCTCAACCTCAGAGCAAGAAATCTGGACAAAGCCATAAATAGAAGTGGGACAAAGGCCCAAAAATAAGGACAATTTTTAAATATTACTCTTATAAACTTAGAAAGATGATAGAATAGTGGGTCTTGCATTGGTACAAATTTTCTGAAGGGTATGAAATCTGAAACTCAAATGTCTATCATTATTTTCTAACTTCAAGTCTTTAATGATTTGCCACTATTCTGCCAGAAAACCACAATTTTATGAAAAACGGACCAAAAATGTGATGCAAAAGTATAAAATAGCCACACAGTACAGCTGGGAACCTGTCAAAAAAGGGGCACTTTTTTAATATTAGTACTGTTAAGCCGAGCAGCTGACAAAATAAGAGAATATACATGCATTTCTGAAATAAAAGTAATCTATAACTGTGATCATTACAATTATTTATTAATTGTAAACCCTCCACATTTTCTTCCAAAATTGCCATTTTGCAGAGGTATTATTAGGGGGATAGCAACATTCTGAGCCAAAGTCGGGGACAGTTGAGAGGTTTGGATATACCTAATTCTATAAAGCAATTTACTTGTACATACCTCTCAACCTGTTAATGCAGGAAATCTGGACAAGGCCAAATGTACCGGGGGAACATACAGACAGTACTAAAAATTGCTCTTGTATGAACATAGACAGTTGATAGAATAACAGGTCTTGCTTTAGAATGCATTTTTCCAAAGGGTATGAAGCCTGAAACTCAATGTCTGTCATTATTTAGTCACTTCATTCCTAAATGATTTGCTAGAAAATCACTAATTTTATGAGGAACAAACCAAAAATAAGAAGCAAAAATCTATTCATTCTGTGAAAATCTGGACAATGGAGAGGTATAGTTCAGCCGGGGCTGTCTTTGAGTTTGCCACCCTTCCACATTCACAAAATCTTGGTCGAATGGGGCCACCCCCCTGCAGCCATTCCAATGTCCCATTACTTAGCTATTTCACCTCATTTACCATAACCACTGTAATGCGCATACTCATTTACTTCTACAATGATTTGGATTTCATTTAAAAATTTTATTTTACATTTTACAGCACAAACACTAATTCAGTCTCACAATGAAAATAGACTTCTCTGCCCTTGAAACTCACATTCATTGAAACAGCATTGAAACTCACATTCAAAGAAAATACATCTGGCCAGTGGCAGATAAAGATTAACTTTGGGCTGCTTTCAAATCATAGGCTCCTTGCACATGAAACATACATGTGTTCTTTGCTACACCTTCCTGATTGTATTAAATTATATTCCTTGTCTAATACAGTACAGTTGTCAGATGGCATTTTAAATGTATTGTTTTGAACATTTTTCCAGTAAACAATTAAACAAAATGCATGCACCAATGATGACAAAACTGCCCAATTCAGAACATTTCCATCATAAAAGTCTACTCAAACTTCTGCAATCCACCAGTATCAGTAAATATGCACATTCACTGCAGAAGTAAAAATCATCTAAATAATTCCATATTAAAGAGATCTGTAACTAATGAAGAGGTTGCTGCTAGCAAGCAACTTTATATTTCATTGTTTCATCTACAAATATAGTGCCTGTTACCCTTCAGGAATAAATTGCCCATGTTACATTAAAAAAATGATAAGTTAGTAATATTGCAATAGGGAATGGATGTCAAACTGATAACATGTTCATAGTTACTAGGTATCTTTGCCAAAAAGGACATTTTCAGGACTGCAGCATCCACCCCCTTTAAAAGTACAACAAAGTGCAGTAATGCATCTACATACTGTGAGAGTAGAACCCACAGCCTTCTGCATCGAAAGCAAGTACACTACCTGTTGTGCTTTCAACAATGCAAGCAGACTCAGCATAAGCAGCACTAAGCTTCTATTCCCCTGAAGCTCTTAGCTTCTCGTAAAATTCACTCAACACTCAACTGTATCTCTCAACTTTGCAGCACATGAGCACAATAAATCTGAAAAAGCCAAAATGTATTGGCGTGGGGAACAACAGACCAAAAAACAGAGACACAATTTAAACATTGCTTGTATAATCTTGAAAAGTTGCTAGAATAAAATGTGCTACCACCATGTATCTCACTGCCAAGTATTGAACCCAGGACCCTATGCAATGCAGTCAGAGCAACATACCACTATGTCATATCAGCTGTTTCTTGCAAGACAGGAAGACTGAAACTGAAATGGCTATTATTTAGTGAATTCAGTTCTTACCATAGCTCTCAACCTCTTAGCAAAAAACACCTGGACAAAGCCAATAATGGGGGAATACAGCCCCCAGACATATTCAGTGAATTCAGTTCTCACCATAGCTTTTAACCTCTTAGCACAAAAAAACTGGACAAAGCCAATAATGGGGAATACAACCCCAAAAATAGGGACACATTTCAAATAGTGATCTTATAAACTTAGAAAATTGCTAGAATAAAATGTTTTGTGTTACCATGTATTTTCTGAAGAATATGAAGTCTGAAATTCAAATGTCTGTCATTATTTAGTAAATTCAAAATCCTGAAAACCACAGATTTTATGAGGAACAAAACAGAACAAAATATGAGGCAAAAATCTGACCACTTTTTACAAGTGATGGTGGGTAGGGAATTTAGGCTCTTGCTACCTGCACCCAAGGTTCAGGGTTTGAGCCTAAGTTACTCTCTAGCCACAAGTTATAGGTAACTAGAGCATTTTACACAAACACCAAAGACCTGAGAGCAGAGTCCAACACACACAAACCAAAGGCCTAAGAGCAGAGTCCAACACACACACACACACATGCACACACACACACACACACACACACACACACACACACACACACACACACACACACACACACACACACCAAATGCCTGAGAGCAGAGTCCAACACAAACACACACACACACACCAAAGGCCTGAGACCAGAGTCCAACACACACCAAAGGCCTGTGAGCAGAGTCCAACACACACAAACAAACAACAAAGACCTGAGAGCAGAGTCTATCATTCAAAGCAGCAAAATTCCCGTTCCTAACTGCAAAACAGTCCCCATACAAAAGTAGCTTGCTCAATTAAAAAGCAGCAGCTCCTGTTTTCAATGGGGCATCTGTAGACTGCTGCCCTCTTTCCTAATCCGGATAAATAGCAGTCCAGATTTGATGAGTTCCGGGGCTCATTATTTTTTTTTATTTTGTTTTTTCCTGTTTTTGTACAGCTGGGGGGGGAGGGGGCTGCAGTCTTGCAGTCCAATAGCACACGCCGCCACTACTGTTGGGACCTTTGTTCCATTTTGGTTATTATATTTGAAACTGTGTGCATACTAACATACCTTGTTGAATAACCATTGTTGTTGATCTGTTGCCATAAATATAACCAGCATGCTATTGCAATCCTGACTGCCATTCCATTTCTGCATGAGTTTTGTCTGCTATGCTACTGTTACAATTCCATTGTTCTGGGTCAACTGGAACACCCATGCATGCTGTTTCGACTAATGTTGAAATGTTTTGTTCTCAGATAACCAACACACCTTGTTAATTCTCACTCCATAGCACATTTGGGAAGGTCGATCCCAGTGGATCCACCTCTCCCACCCCTCCTGGCCAAGGTACCTGGTTACAGCATGTCTAGGACCCAACCCGGACCTCCCTCATCTGCTGGTCCTGCACCATCCTCAGGTGGAACTGCTGCAGGGGACGGGGCTCGTCCTCCCCCTGCATGTGGGCATGGTGAAGGTCTTGTCACCTGGCAAAAGGACTGTGACATGGTGCGCAGTGTCCTCCAGTTGGAGCTGGATGAATGACTGCACCAGGTGGAGGGCAGACTAGCACAGCTTGAGGGGCAGTCAGCCCCCCCAGTTTAGCCCCCAGCACAGCCATGAAGGAGTAGTGGTGACTGCCATCGGGTGGAGAAAGCAGTCCCACTACTACCATCTCTGGGGCATCTGATTCCGAAACACCCTTACCATTCATAGGTTCATAGGTTTATACTAGGCTATCTGCCCTAAGGCATTTATAAGCCTAGCCCAAATTTTTGTGGCTTACGCCACCCCTTATATGAAAAAATACTGTGCCCATTAGTTTGTTGTGCCTCTGTCCAGCAGTGACACAGAGATGATTCCCGGGGTAAACCTACAATCTCCCATCCACAGGTCTAGATTTCTCTTGAACAGAGTCAGCGAGGTGCTCTGCCTCACATGGACCGGGATTTTATTCCACAGCATAGGGAGTCTCTGAGTGATAAATCTATCCCTCCAGCACGTCCTATTTATATCCGTGCTAAGGTTTAAGTCGCTTGCTCTAGTGGTTTTG
The DNA here is from genome assembly GCF_019279795.1 of Protopterus annectens. Classification (NCBI taxonomy): domain Eukaryota; kingdom Metazoa; phylum Chordata; order Ceratodontiformes; family Protopteridae; genus Protopterus; species Protopterus annectens. The sequence goes on along the minus strand of NC_056728.1, from coordinate 1,434,525,252 downwards.
GTGGATTTGGATTTTTGAGGTGGAGCATGTCCATTAATTCCGGGTTGGACATGGCCTTGTATGTCAGGCACATGTCACCTCTGAGCAGACGGTATGCGACTGAATAGAGCTGGAGTTTCTTCAATCTGGCAGCATATGACAGATTTTGGATTCCCTTTATCCTTTTGGTGAGAAACTTTTGGGGTCTCTCCAATTGCTGCAGATGTCGGGTGAGATACATCCCGAATGGGGCATTGTACTCGATCATTGGTCTGATAAGTGAAGAGTACAGGGGAACAATGACCTCACTAGATCTGGATGTGAATCCTTCATGATCAGGTGGGCAATGTAGAAGGTCTTTCTAACCACTTTAGCAATGTGAGTGTCAAAAGAAAGGCCACTGTCAACCTGGGTCCCCAGGTCCCTGATAACCTCTTCTGTGCTTAGTGGATTGCCACCTATATGGTAGCTTGGGGTTACCTTGTTTTTCCCGAAGGGTATGACTATACATTTTTTGGCGTTTAACTTCAGGCCATGGCTCTGGCACCAGCTATCTGTTTCTGTGAGTCCCTTCTGAAGGATATCCGTGTCCAATGTACTTTCCACTATGGCGCCCAGTTTGCAGTCGTCTGCAAACTTTGTCAGCCAAAGTCCTCCCATGCTGGCCTGTACTTCTGAGAAGTAGATGCCAAACAATAGGGGGCCAAGGACCGAGCCCTGTGGGACACCACTTGTGACCGGCTTGGAGTCTGACACAGTGCCAGCAACTCTAACCCTGTGGGTTCTGTCCTTAAGCCAGTTTGCAACCCATCTTGTGACATATGGGTTTACATTTAAGCTGGTAAGTTTTTCTACAATACCAGTGGGGTATTGTGTCGAAGCCTTGCAAGGTCAAGGTAGGCTGTATGGACTGCCTTTCCCTCATCAATGGCCTTGGTGACTGTTTCGAAGAAGTCGACCAAGTTCAAAAGGCATGATCTTCCCTTGACAAAGCCAAACTGGGTTGGGTCCAACGTCTGCAAGTCCCCTATATCTTTGTTTATCAGCTCCATTATGATCCTCTCCATAGCTTTGCAGACTAGACTTGTTAAGCTTATGGGGCGGTAATTACCAGGGTCCGTAGAGGCGCCTTTGTGGAGTGGGACCACAGTTGCCGTACGCCACTCCTTGGGCACGTATCCTGTGGTAAGGCTGAGATTAAACAGCTGCCTTATGTGCGGGGTTAATTCCTCATTTAGCTCGTGTAGCACACAGCCGGGGACACCATCCGGTCCCATTGATGCTGTGTTTTAGCTTTAGAGAGAGCAGCTTTCACCTGCGCATTTGAGATGTCCGGGAGGCTACACTCGGCTGGGATAGTTATCTCTCCTTTGGGGGGGAGAGGGGGGTGAAGTTTGCACTGAACCTGTCTGCCAGTATGTTGGCAATGTCTGTGGGTTCAGTGATTTTTGTATCATTTTGGACTAATTCTGAGCATATCTGGGAGTTTCCACCCAGGTTCCTAACATAGCTGAAAAAGGCCTTATAATTGTCCTTTGAATCCATGGCAATTTTTCTCTCAAAATTGGCCTTAGTTGATTTTATGAGTGCTCGTATTTTTTTACTAATAATGATCAGGGTGACTTCCCTTTTATGGATTTTGTTCTATCATGTAATAGCTTTCTCCTCTTATTGTAAAGTTTGTTAATGGCTGGGGTCCACCAGACTGGACGTTTGCCCTTTGTGGAAAGAGTCTTGGTTTTATTTGGGATTGCCTGATCCATGCAGACCTGGAGGTGTTCATAGAAGGCATTTGTAAGGGCTTCCGCAGCTTGGGTTGTGGTTTCCTCTGGCTCAGGGGCCTTGAAGGATACTACACCAGTCTTGAGTAGTGTGAAGTTTGCTTTAGAGAAGTTCTTCACTATGGTCTTTTTTGTTTGGGGTGGGGGCGGGATGTGGATTTCCAGTGAGATTAGTTTATGATCAGATCTCACCAATGAGGGATATACTTCCGGTGTCTCCCCACCATGTGTCACAGTCCCCACTTCCGGTGTCTCCCCACCATGTGTCACACACCGCCCATCTGCTGTCTTGTGTGTCTTGTCTGTCTGCAAATGCAACCTGTCCTACCAAACATTCCTACCCACACTTACCTACACTCCTTCCCCAACATCCCACTCTCACCTTAAAAAATAAGGGCATCTGTCCCAAAAAAAAAAAAATTGTGTCCCATATATAACTTTGCATTTTGCCCGGAGACACAGCCCCCTTACTCAATCTACCCTACTAATTATCACTAATGTATGTCACCCACACCCTTCTCTATGGGGTGTGAGGCTCTATATTTCAAATTGCTCACAGTTATATCAGCTGTTGCTGTTAAAGAAATGCAGAGCAATGGTCCTTTCCTATACCCGTCCTGCACATCCCTAGCTGCTTCTCATCTTGTTTTTTCCTCTGCTTACCCCCATTTCACCACTTTACTGTCTCCCTTTTTTCTTTTCTTTATTTAAAATTAGGGCAGGTTTAAGCAGATATAAGCATCGCTTAGCTTCTCTTAGCTCCATGGAAACCCGCGCAAACCCACTTACAACTGCTTAAAGTGCCTTAATCACTCTCTATCCAGCAGCCCTTCTTCTGGCCAGCAATAAAATAATCAGCCATGCTCAGTCTTGAGCCCAGGATGCTATACACCATAGTCACAGCAATTTACCATTAGGCCTGTGAGATGTTAGGATGTTTTTTACAACATATGCAGTACAGTCAGTTTACAATGGGAAAGAGACACTGTGCAATCAGGAATGATTGTTATCTACAAATATATACATGAAAAAAATATGTACATATATAGAGAGATAGATAGATATGTGTAGAGATACATATATATGTATAACAATATATAGATATATTACCAAGAAATACTGATGTGTGTGTGTGTGTGTGTGTGTGTGTGTGTGTGTGTGTGTGTGTGTGTGTGTGTGTGTGTGTGTGTGTGTGTGTGTGTGTGTATATATATATATATATATATATATATATATATATATATACATATACATATACACATATGCATACATGTCTCTGAATGCCCATACAAACATATGCTGCTGGGGCAGCATGCACAGTTGGATATGAAAGGACCTATGACACTCACATCTGCCTCCCCCAGTCCAAATAATAAGTGAGCAATACACTGCTACAAAACCATGATAGGCCATACACAATGGCCAGGCATACACAATGACCTCTTTGCAACACAACTACAATGACTGAATATAGTAAACTAAAATACAAACAGCCAGTAATTCATACAAGTTCATTTTACTCTGACTTCTTTGCCAAAGCTTTCAAGGGGTAACACATTACAAGAAATACTTATCTTAATTAGAAGAAGCAATTAACACTTAAGTATATTTAAATACAGAGCCTCCTCAGTCAACCCCCAAGGGGATAAAGTATCACATTTAAAAACATACATTGATTCTGTACATAACAAGTATTCTTGTATGACTGTTTGACCAAACTGAGAAAAAGAGCTTTTCCAAAGCAGTACCTTGTAACCCACTACACTTAATTACATGTATATACATAACCTCCATTTACACTACACATTCAACCCCCTAGGGGATAAAGTATCACATTTAAGAATTTAAACTGATTCTGTACATAGCAAATCTTCTTTCATGGCTACTACCCCCATGGTGAGAATTATTGAAATGTACAGCTGTAGAACTGTCTTCTTCCTCATCAGTAATATGTCTCACATGTTCTAACAGCCTAATTTTAAAACACTTGTTACGCTCCCCCCACATAAAATATGTTACAAGTGCATCTAAGAGCATTCTCCATACACCAACCTCTTGAATGTACAGTTCCACGTGTTGTTCACCCTTTCCTCTCAGCAGGAATGACAGAACAAAATAATGGTAGACCATACCTATCAACCTCCTACTGTATGGATCTGTACCAAGCCTGACATAATTTGGGACTGAGCCCCAAAACATGGCCATACTTGAAATATTGCTGTTATACACTGAGTAAAACTGCTGGTGTTACAGGGTTTGTTGTAACACATCTTTTCTGAGGGATATAAAGTCTGAAACACAAATGGATGTTGGCATGTACTGATTGCAATCACCAGAGTATGCTACTGATTTGCCAAGGACAACACCTGTCTGGGGAACAGACCAAACATAACAGGCAAACCTCTGGCGATTATGTGGATAACCCTAGAGTTGAAAGCTATGCAGACACTGAACTTTGTCAGACTAAAACCCATGCAGAAGTAGCATGTTCAGACAAACCCTGTTAAACAAGCAGTATTCAAAGCATATAACAGCAATACTCACATTCTGCCCCTATGTCTTGAATCTCCTCCACCATTTTGTTGGCTTGTCTCCACAGGTCTTGTTGTAAGGGGTATTAGCTCACACACTTCCAGGATCTCTTCCCCACAGGTAAGGGAAAGTGTCAATGCCCACATGGAATACTCAGTTATATGAGTGTGTTGCCATGACAATGCCAATTGGAATAACTACACAGCTGCTCTGCATGCAATCAACAACTGGGTAAAACCAATTGGTGCTCAGGAGGTGATCACATGGTCATGAGCATTACCTACAAAAGACAAGCTGCCATCTATTAAAACCACCTCTGTCATAGACAGTCCATCAGTGCAAAGCTGAAGTAGTGTGTGAAAAGAATATATCTGTGAAACATCCAGAAAAAAAGGTATGTGAAACAAGTAAGCATGTAACTGAATGCAGTAGGTGGTCTGTAATAATGGAAAATAGGGGTTTGAAAGCATATGTCTGAACAAGGTTTGCTGTACTGATGTTCTGCTGAACATCACTGATGGCCATAACATGTGGCTCTGTCTGTAGTGACTAGGCCAGCTACTGGGATGTTGTTCATATCCATATGTTACCTGTGCATATAACTATGATACACATTTTGTCTTGTAAATGTAAGAAAACTATACAGAGCATATGCAGAGTAAATTACTGCTGCATATGTGTGTGTTGAACTGCATGTTACATACTGAGCTCATACCATTCAACTGTCCAGTGTTCTGCACACTGACCATATGTGTGCCTCATATTGGTAGTCATTTACCCATAGAGTTGTGTTATGTCAGTCAAATCCTTCCCAAATCTGTGAAAACTTACAACATCTCCCTTTATTGTCCGCTGACTTTTAACATCCGGGATTGCCACAGTGGATCATCTGTTGCCATTTCTGCCTGTCCTCTGAATCTTGATCTCTCACATCAACCACCTGCATGTCCTCTCTCACCACATCCAGAAACCTTATCTGAGACCTTCCTCTCTTCCTCTTACGTCAGCTACAGCCTTACCATCCTTTTCACAATATTCTCAGCACCCCTCCTCAGCACATGTCTAAACTGATGTAATGCTGCCTCTCCAACACTGTCTGATATCCGTCCAACATGGCCTGAGCCTGTCATATACACATTGCTAAACCGGTGCACCTGTGTTACACCCAGTGCAAATCATAACATCTGTAACTCTGCTGTGTGCAGCTCTGACCCCTGCCTTTTTTGTCAGTGCCACTGTCTCCAACCCATATAACATAGGTGGTCTCAATACCCTCTTGTAGCCCTTACATATCATGTTTACTGGTACTCGTCTGTCACATATCACTCCTGACACTCTTCTCCACTCTCTCCATCCTGCATGTACTCTCTTCTACACCTGTCCTCCATAGTCCTCATTACTCTGAAATGTTGATCCCAATCATTTGAACACATTCACCTTTGCCAACTATAATCCATGCATCCTCAGCATTCCGCTATCCTCCCTCTCATTCACACACAGATATTTTGTCCTAGTGCTGCTAACCTTCATTCTTCTCCTCTCTAGGGCATATGTCCACCTCTCCAGGGTCTCCAAAAGTTGTTCCCTACTCTCAATACAGATCACAATGTCATCTGCAAACAGCATAGTTAACAGGGACTCCTGTATGATCTTTTCTCTCAACCTGTTCATCACCATTGCAAATCAGAAAGGGCTCACAGCTGATCCCTGATGTCATCCCACCGCCACCTTACACACATCCATCAATCCCAGTGCAGACCTTAATGCTGTCACACCACCCTTGTACATATCCTGTACCACTCTTACATATATCTCTTACACTCATGACTTCATCATACAATACCACAACTCCTGTCTAGGCACTCATCATATGCTTTCTGTAAGTTCAGAGAGACACAGAGCAACTCCTGACCTTCTCTGTATTCCGCCAGTAACAGTCTCAGAGAAAACATCACATTGGTAGTGCCCTTTCCACACATGACACCATACTGCTGACCAGTACTCCTCACCTCCCTGCATAACCTAGCTTCCACTACTCTTATCCATAACTTTATGCTGTGACTGGTAAATATTGTCCCTCAATAGTTATCACAGCTCTGCACATCAACCTCATTCTTAACACCATACCCAAGCACTTCCTCCCCACTCCTCATGCAACCTCACACTTCCCAAGATGTCAGTAAACAGTCTGGCTAACACACCACTGCCATTCCCCCTAAAGAACCCCATGCTTCCACAGGTGTGTAATGTGGACCAACAGGGTTGCCAGTATTCATCCTCTTCATAGCTATCCTTACATCCTCCTTCTTAAGCCATTGCACTTCCTGATTCACCATACTCACATCATCCAACCTTCTCTGTCTCATTCTCTTCATTCATCAGCCTCTCAAAATACACTGTCCAGGTGCTTAACATACTATCCTCACTTGTGAGTACATATACCACATTATCCTTTATCACCCTCACCTGCTGCACATCTTTCCTAGCTCAGTGTATCTGTCCAGCCAGTTGGTACAATTTGTTTCATCCCTCTTTAGAGTACAACCTGTCACAGAACTCTTCGGATGCCCATCCTCACCCTTTGCCACCTCTCTCTTTGCCATGCACATCATCTCCTCATACTCATGTCTACTTTCCTCATCTCTCTGACAATCCCACTCGTTCTTCTCCAACCTCTGTCTCTGTATACTGTTTAGTACTTCCTCAGTCCACCAACAGGCATCCTTGTACTGCTTCCTCCATCCACATGTCACTCCAAGCACCTGTCTAGCTGTCTCCCTTACCACGTCTGCTGTACATAACCAGATATTTGTTAGATTGTCACTGCCACCCATAGCCTGTCTGAACTCTTCCCTGAACTCCACCTCACAAGCACACTTTTCCAGTTCACACCATTTGATCCTTGGTGCTGCCCCCACACTCCTCCTTATCTTGGTCACCAACATCATCTCAAATACCAACATTCTCTGCCGCCTAAATACACTTTCCCCTGTCACCACTTTACAGTCTCCAATCTCCTTCAAACTGGCCCGCCTACATTGGATATATTCCACCTTTCTGCATCTTACTCCACTCTTGTATGTCACCCTATGCTCCTCCCTCGTGTTATAGTGCGTATTCACCACAGCCATGTCCATCCTTTTTGCAAATCCACTACCCTCTCACCGTCTCCACTCCTTTTAACACTGTATATATTCATCAATTCCCCCATCCCCCTGTTCCCTTCACCAACATACCCATTGACATCTACTGCAGTAACCAGTCTGTCACCCTTGGGTACAGTCATCACCATGTCATCCAACTGATGTCACATTTCTGTTTTGCATCCATTTCACAGCCAACTTGCATAGCATATGCACTAACAACAGTCATCATTACACCATCAACTTACAGCTTCAGAAACATCACTCTATCAGACAATTATGTCAGCCTCCAAAAACACTCTTGGCATACTTTTCCATCAGCAGAAGCCCTACCCGCTTCCACCTCCAGTCCACACCTTGATACCACAATTGTGACCTGCCTACCATACACCCAGCTGTAATCCCCTTCCATGTGGTCTCTTGCACACACACAATATATCTACCATCTCCTGGCCATCATATCAGCTATTCTGGTCCTTATACCACTCATACTGCCAACATTAACAATTCTTACCCTCAATACCACACTCCTACCCTTTCCCCCTCTCTTTCTGCCATATGACTGTTGGACATCATTCAGAGGATGCCTGTCAGTGCAAAGGCTACTGTGCTATTGAATGACTCAAGTATGTTACAGCAATATTGAGACACTGTCACTGATTTTGTCCCATTGCACCCATGTATGTATGGCATCCTACAAATGTCCTGCTGTAACAGGTTGAGAGGGATGACTGCAGCAACAGTGTGAATTTAGTGTGCCATACTGACACAGAACAGACATGTATGTGAGGTATTAGCTATGCACATGCCAGTATGAGTAGGTCTATGTGTACACCTCATGAAAACAGACATGGGATGCAAAATGTCAGTTAAAACAGCTGTACATGTTGTACACATTTGTAATCTTAGTTATTGTGCACCCAAAACAGTGACATTTCTACAGCTATTGGTTGTTGCATTGCCCTGACACAGCCATGGTTAGTACAATAAGCATGATTATCATTGCTAAATTTGAGAGGTGTCCAACTGTGTTATGACTTTGTGGCCATGCCCACTACAAGCAACTGATTCAACACATACATGACTGTATGGACTCAGCAATACCTTACTTGTCTTACCTACCTCCACCAACGTAGAGTAATCCCCTTTGCTGGACAGCAGTATTACACAAACCACAGACTTGGTCCATATAGCAGCTGTACAGGGCAAAGTAGGGGTAGCAACCAACCTGGCATCAAGTCAGCCATTGTCTGAACAAGCATATAAGGTCAGAGGTGGATTACTGTAAGGCCAGCTATGAGTACAAACTGGAGACATGCACCAGGAGCAATCACAAGGCCATCTTCCCATATGTATGCAGTCTTGGAGGCAACATACCAACCCACCTTGTAATGGTGGCCAGTCAGATCACATACACACACAACATAGCTACAGGCAACCTGATAAAGATAGGGTTAGGGCAAACCTCCCCCCCCCCGATTCAGCATCACTATAGGTGGATAGGTACTGCACCAACACCCCTCCCCTCATCACTAGTGAACAGGTGCATATTGCCTACTGAAAGGCAACAAATGTAAGTATCCATGGAATGTCATATCATCCCTGTCTGCATCATACATGAACTCAGGCATGTACTTCCAGCTAGATTACACACTGTAGTCACACCAAGCCGCAGCACCATCCATACACCATCTGCATGGAATATGCCTAATACCATCCATTTACACAGACCTGAATGAAGAATGATGGGTTATGTAAACAACTTGCCCTCACTGCGGACAATATGACTCATCAGGACCAGGAGTGCAATGCAAGCTGATACTATGCTGATAGATTACAGGGGTATGGTGTGGTTGTGAGTGGTGGCTACTGGTATGGTTGTGAGTGTTGGCTACTGGTATTCAAGGTACATGTGCAGGTACTGGACATACTGTTGCCAAATGTATGGGGTCCTGTGATGTGTTTCCCTGTTAGTGTCTACCAGGTGTAATGTCTCATCAGGCAGGAGATCTTTTTACCAGCGGAATGCAAACTGCTAATGGAAGCCATAATACAGAACCACACAGTACTGTTGGGCCAAAGCCAGCAACATTTGCAGGGAGAGGACCACCCTGTGGGTTGACCCTGTCCACAGGGTGAATTAGGTGAGCCTGCACACACGTACATATGAGCAGGTGTGGCATCATGCCACCAACCTCATACACCATGCCTGCAAAGGGCTGCTATTGTGACCAGAGACCCCGCAACTACAGATGGGAGCCCAGCTATGCAGTCCCCAATGACACCAAATGAGGAGCTCCTTGCCAAGCTTGAGCCACCCATCACAGCACAACATCAAGGTACAAAGCCCCACTTGCCGGAGGTGGGTGGCACTCATACAATGGACAAGAAGCGTGCAGATAAGATCCCAGTAGGGATTAGTAGACTACTGTATGAGACATACTTGTAAATGTACAGTATTTACATGCATGTGCCAGATCAGATTGCAACTGTGGATGGGGATTTCTAATGCACAGATGTGCAAATCTATGGTGAAGGACAGCAAATTGTGTAGCATTGGGTGTTGTACTGTAAATGTGCAGGCATGCTGCATCCACCAAGGGCACATGTGAGTCTGCTGACAATACCTCTCTCCCACAACTACATAGGTCACTCTGGTCTACATATGGGACAGCAGCGTGAAGCTGGTGAGTATGGAACTGGTCAGTTGTGCTTTGGCAATACCCCAGACATGTGGAGGGCATGCAAGTTACCATACACCCAACTATGACTAATAGCCATATTGCTTTATGTGCATGTTCACTTGTGGTGGGGTGAATTGTATTGCATTACAGTGGTCACCCCAGGGATCTATCTGAAGAGAATGTAACATTCCAGTAGCATACCTCAAACCTGTCAGTGCAAGACGTCTGGACAGACACCAGCAAAATGTGCTGGGCAAACTGACTAAGGTAGGGACATGTGTGAAACATTACTGCTATACAGTGGATATAAAATGTATACACACTCCTGTCATGATGCCATTTGTTTCTGATATATACTGATTGAGACCACAGTATGTCAGTCTACATCTTTCCCAACCTTTCACGTGACCCATGACATAAACAATTCACTTGTAAAACCAAGCATCTGGACTCATGTATTGCATGTACAAGCCTGGACAAGTGTGAGAGTAGCAGACATTGTATCAGTATGCTGTCTCAATCAGGTATGATACCTGATGCTGCCATATGTGTCAGTACACTCACTGTGGCCTATTTGACAACTATATCACATACATGGGCATTGTTAAGGCAGACAGAGCACTAAAAGGTTCCAAACATCTGGATGTTCCAGACACATCTGCACAGAGGACTGATATGGCCTGTACAATGATTTCACATGCTGCATGTGAGGCAGATGCCATTACCACACTATATAAAGTAATGGCATCGGGAGGTGGTCACCTGCCATGTATGGTACACAGATCTAAAAAGTATCAGCCACACAAGATATGACATACACACACACACACACACACACACACACACACACACACACACACACACACACACACACACACAGTTGCTAGGATTGGGATTGGAACTCCTGCCTATCTAGTTATTTCTACTATAGTCTTGCACAGTTATCAGACATGCCACAGAGCTTATACAATTTCACCTAGTCCAAAGGTACTTCTAAGGTGAATTACACCAACAAGAGTACTAAATTGGAGTGAGGAGAAGTGTAAAGGGTGGTACACAAGTCAAAAATTATATAACCCACACAGTACATTATTCTCACACGCACACAGACTTGCCAACATTGAGATTAAAACCCTTACCTATGCAGTTGTTTATACTAGAGTGTTATGCAGTTACTGCACATGCTACAGAGCTTACTGGACTTACAACTGGCCAAAGGTGCTGATAACTGGACAGCTGTGGTAAAGTATTACAGGTGACAGGAAGTCTGCCTTCAGTTTCTCCTGTACATCTTGCTAGTTCTTTCTGTCTTGCACTTCAAATAGCATTAAAGCTTTGCACTTCCACAGGTTATTGTATCAATATGTGTATCCAACCTGGGAGCCATCAGCAGTACTTGTTCATCACAGAATTAGCCCCAGTACCTGCTACTTATGACCACCCCTCCTGGCATGATTGAAGTGTGGTTTTCTGTGCTTTCACCCATTAACCTGGTACACTTGTCCATTCTGAGGCACTGTTGCAACTGCCTCATATACACAGACAACCATCTCCTCTAAACTCCAAACACTCAGACCAGTGAGGGTTACCTCTATATCACCAAATGAGGAAATATGCACTCTCCAGCAAAGACTGGACTAGCTGGTCAAGAGGATGAGATCAACACCTGCACCACACCAAGTGGACCACATAGCTTGCCACAACACCCACTATGACAGCCCTGACATACACTGAAAAGCCACACACCCACCTTCACAGAGGCACTCAATGGACATTTACACAAACAGCACAGACCAGCAAAACAGACACCTGCTCAGACTCTACGACACAGCACATGCCAAAGGACACATATGTCACCTACACAGTGTGCCCCTCAACCTAAGCTCCTACAGCTGACCACCTTGCACAATACAGTGATCATGGGTGACTCAAGTACTGTGGAACACAGATGTCCCACTCACTATGTTGATTATGGAGGAGGTAACAGCCAGCTGTCTATTACGTGCCAGCATCCAACACATAACACACCCATTCAGGCCACTCCACAACAGCTACAAGTATCACTCTGTCATCATCCATGTGGGTGTGAATGACCAGGGCCACACCTCCCTGGGCTACATGAGAAGAGACATGATTGAACACTTAGATTATGTGGTCCAGGCATATGTGGCAGTAGCCCTGAGCAGTATACTGCTGTTGCCCAGAATGATGCATCAACAGATAATTGACTGCAACATTAGCTTACATGTTTTGTGTCATTCTCAGGGGATCCAGTATCTCTCTGCTTCGGATAACATGATTGACAGACCTCAATGCCTTGCCAAAGATGTCCTAAATTTGTCAGCCCTGGGTTTCCAGGTACAAAGAAAGTGTCATGCCTCCCCTATAGTGCCTTATTAGGCAGTGTTCCAAATCAAATTACCACCATAACAGCTAGACATGTATGCAGTCTGAGGGACATGCTGCTCAACAGTAGACATCTAACTGTCAAGATGCAGTCACTCAAAGCACTCCTCAGTGTGGAGGACATTGACATTTGTGCTGTTACAGAGAGGTGGTTCACAGCAGCAGACAGCAGCTCTGCACTAACAGGCTATGATGCATTCCACAGCTGTTGGTGCCAAAACATGGACCATACCTCCACAGGTGGTGCTGTCTCCATATGCATAATGGATATGCATACCTCCAGACTAGTATCCCAGCATAAAGCATCAGAGGTACTACTGGTAAAACTGACTTTGGGGAATAGTGCAATCCATACCATAGCCTGCTATCAGTCTCCAGCTAAGTCCCTATACTGTCAATGCAGTCCACCCCAACACTGACCTAGGGAAAGTAGTCAAGCACCAGTACACTGGCCCAATGTTTCATGGAATTCATCACTTCCAATGCCCTGGACCAACTCATACTGACCCCCCCTCCCCCAGTAGAGGATGCAACAACCTTGACCTGTGTTGATTACTTACATATGGGACTGTTGCTCAACCACAGCTGTCAATCCCTACCTGGCAGATCCGAACATGATGTAATCAACATGGAGCTCAACATCTCACCCATACCCCCCACAAAGGTAACCAGCTTGCAAAACCTCTCCAATGCTGACACTCCAGTCATAAAAACAGGGGTGGATGACTTCACTGCACCCATGTCAATGGGAAATAGCTGCATGACTGTTGTATCATACACATATGCACTGGACAAACATGTACATGGATGCATGATACTAGTCATAGCCAACAGAACATAGACACTGTCCTCCAAACACTGGAAGCCATTGTGGTGGTCCCCTGCCATTACTAAGCTGTATAACAGAAGGAGGACACTGTTGCAGAACATGGTGGTGTTCCAAGACTGGTGAACCCCCTTATTAGCCTCAAACACAACTTGGGATCCCTCATGGAATCACCTACAGGCAGCTATGAAAGTAGATTTGCAGCAGAAACTGATGACAATCACAAAAGCCTTTGATAGTTACATCAACAACCTCCACAGCGATAACCACAAGTGCTGTGAGTTACTGCACAATGCTAATTCCTATCCTGACACAACAGATATTGACCACAGTCTTGCCAACACATTCAGTGTCAACATTACCCCTTCCCCCCCAATGGCAGATGAATGCCTGGCACCCAGCATTACTGCAGGCCAGGTTAGACCTGCATTGTCCACAGGCAAGGATACAGATTCCATGGGACTCCAACATATCCATGGCTGTGTTCTACATGACATACAAAAAGACCTGGCACCACATCTATGCTCCCTAGTCAGTCACAGCCTCACCTCAGGCTTTGTCCTTCCAAAATGGCACACTGCTACAGTCATCCCTCTCCATAAAGGGATAGCATCTACAGACTCTGGGGATTAATAGGCCCTTAGCCTGACAAGTCTAGTATGTACGGGTATGGGCTCATCATCAAGGACCTGATTGACCAAGATATGAGTGATCTCCTAAGTCTAGACCCAACACAGTTTGGCTTTGTGAATGGCATCATGAATAGCCCCTTTTCCAAATATTGGAATTACTATTGTAGGTTCCTCGACGATATTTGTATTTTTTGGACGGGACCGGTGGGTGACATTGGAAAGTTTATTGAATATATACATACGACCACCAATTTTTTAAAGTTTACTCATCAAATATCCCACCACAGTGCAAATTACTTGGATGTGACACTTACCAAGGAAGATCAAGGGGTAAAATCTAGTATTTATCGAAAACCTACATTTTCCAATGGGTATTTACACTATCAGAGTTCCCATCCATATTTCCAGAAAAGGGGGATTCTCAAGGGGCAATATGTCCGTATTTCCCGCATGACCTCTCTGGATCAGGATTTTTGCAAGGAATGTGATATTCTAAAATCCCTATTTTTGGAAAGGGGTTATCCTGCACAATTGATAAATGCTGTGCAAGAAGAGGTTACTACAGCACGGTCATCCAGATTTGGTCCTATTTTAGGAATAAAGGTTGTTAGCAATGAACATGGACCTACAGGGAATACGTTAGATCAGTATGTAGGTTGTTTCACCTTTATTACTGAGTTTAGTGGGAATGCTACTCACGTTAGAAATATTGTTGAAAAGGAATGGGACATGTTTCGGGAGCTGACTGACTTGGACGCCTTCAAGGACAGGGATATTAAAACTGTATTTAGGAGGGGAACCAACATTAAAAGAACTTTGGAACAACAAGATATCCCTTCACAACATTCTAGAACCAATCCAGGTACTTTCAAGTGTGGCCATTGTTCTTCCTGTAAACATGTTATGCAAGCTAGCCATGTATATCTGGAGAGTAGATGCAGGGATATAAAGGCAAGGGGTTATTATAACTGTAAGTCTGGTGGGCTAGTTTATTTGGCAGTATGTCAGAATTGTCCGGCGTTTTACGTCGGCAAAACCGAAAGGCAATTCACAAGACGCATCTATGAACATATTTATGACATTGCCAAATGTAAGAACACCAGTGCTTTATATAAACACACCATTTTATGTGAAGATGCCAAATTTTTGTTCTTTGCCATTGAGGTTGTCCACAAGGACATTAGGGGTGGTCCCTGGGAGGCAAGGCTAGCCCATAAGGAAACATATTGGCAGATCTTGTTGGAAGCCAACAAACCCCCTGGGTTAAATGAAACCATCTCCATAGTGCCTTATCTTAAAATCAAGGCACAACATATTAAATAAAATTAAAGTACAACATACCAAACAAGTTTTGTGTATATATATAAGTTGTATTTACATTTTCTATGTGTATAATTCCTCACTTAACATTATTTGTGGGAATCTATCGTGGATGCAGTTCATTATGTTATGTTTACTGTTTTAGATATTTTATTGTATACATTTTTAAAAAATATATTCTCTTGGTTAATTAATTGTGACGATGTAATTAATTGATTGATTATATTGTTTGGGGTGGGTATTTAAACTGTGTGATCTGGGAAGTGTTTTATCTGATGAAGTCTTTTCAGGTGACGAAAACGTGTGTAGTGTTTACTGCTGGAATCTTTTGCACGTTAATAAACCTTTTGTGCTTTGAGCTTTGTGCCTTATCGTGAGCTTTTTGCCTAGGCAGTTCCTGGACTGGTGTGGCTGCTTTCTTTTGTGTGGTTTGTGAATGGCAGATCATGTCTGCTCAACCTAGTTGACATCTTTCAGTGAGTTACCAGGGTTGTGTATGACAGTAAGGCACTGCATACAGCCTACCTCAATCTGGCCAAGGCTTCTGATACCATTCTTCAGTCAGGGATTATTGTAGACCCAACAAACATTAACCCCTATATCAGTGGGTGGTTTGAAAACTGGTTCACAGAACACACAGTGTGACAGGGGCAAACTCCAATTCAGACTGGCAAGCAGTCACAACTGGAGTCTCACAGGGATCAGTACTGGAGAGTGTCCTGTCCAGCATCTACTTCTCAGGAGTGCAGCCCAACACAGAGGAGCTCTGGCTGACCAGGTTCATACAGGACTACAAGGTGGGAGCTATCACGAACTCCACAAGTGATGCAGACATCCTACAGAAAGGCCTCACTGAGACCAAAGAGTGGTGTGGAAACCATGGCCAGAAGCTTAACACCACAAAATGCATCATCATCCCCTTTGGTAAGACACTCAGTTCTCAGTAAGTTCCACATCAGTGGGAGCCCAATGAACACTGCAGGCATTATAAGAGATCTGGAGACACGGGTTTACAGCAACTTCTGTTTCAAGCACCACATTGCCACTGTGGTCAGGAAGTCCGTCTATATGGCACATTGCATTACCAAGTGTTTTGCAAACAGGAAGACAGAGGTAATGATCTCTGTCTACTATGCCCTCATTAGACCACTCCCCAAGTATTATGGCCCATTTGCCATGTACCTCACTAGACACCTGCTACAACTGAGGAAGCCACAGAAGCACCTCAGAAAGGGGTTCCTAGGCATTAAACACACATCCTACACAGACAGCCTCAGAAGACCCAAGCTATTCTCTGTGTCATATCACCTAATTAGAAGCTATCTGTGCTTGACTTACAAAGCCATGTCTGACCCAGCTGGTTTAGAAATGCTACATATTAATCCATCAAGACCATACACTGTAGAGACCTCTAACTCAGTACGATAATCACCACAACATGCTGGTAGGACAGATCCCTCACCAAGAGACTGCACATGCCCTGGAATACACTACCCATACATGTCATACAGAGCATCTAGCTGACCCTGCTCCAGAGAAATCTTGATGAGTGGATGGGTAATAGTTAAATCCAAAGATCACTGCAGTGGCCATACTTGATTAAGGCACTGGGACGTAACACCGGGTGGCACAATGGCAGGGCCCTTCTATGTGCTAGGCTTGTTAAGGCTCCTGGGCCATTACCTACAACACACTTATGAACCTATAAAGGGAACGGCATCAGCTGGACTGATAAGGCAGTGCAGTGGGTGTTAAACTTATCTTAACAGCATGTTGTGGTGATTATCGTACTGAGTTAGAGGTCTCTACAGTGTATGGTCTTGATGGATTAATATGTAGCATTTCTAAACCAGCTAATTACTCTCCCTAAATTACCTCTATTCTTAACCCTCTACTCATAATTTAATTATCCTTTTATTCCCCTCACTTACATTTGCAGGTTCCTTATCTATTCTCCCCTCCAATCCCACTTTCTCTACCTTTCGTTTCACTCTAGTTACAACTTTACTTCTCCACAAAGATGGCTCCCTATACTCTAACCATGCTTACACTATCAGTTTTACTCTTAACCACCCTCTTCTCAGCCTACCTTCTTACCTCCTTTGAAAACCTACACTATGTCCAGCTTATACACTCACACAAACAAACTATAACTTGCACATATACACCCCTAACTACACACTCCAACATTACTTCCACTCCTAGCTACCTTCTACCTAAATACCACAGACTCTCTCACATTAATCATGTCCTACCCACCGATAGAAAATTGAAACTTCAAACCTATCTAAAAAACAACTTAATAACAAAACCAAATAACCCCACCTTACAAGATGGAGACATCCACCCTAACCCTGGACCTACCAACCCTACTTTTCAAATAATTAATCCTAAACTTAATAATTCCCTCCTAATAGGACATCTGAACATTCAAAGCATCAATAATAAAGTATCTCACCTTCATGCCCTCCTAGATATCCATTCCTTTGATATTCTCTGCCTCACTGAGACTTGGCTAAAACCTGATACAAAAGACAATGAGATTACTCCCCAAGGCTATAACATAGTGAGACTTGACCGATCAAAACGTAAAGGTGGTGGAGTAGCAATTCTTTTTAAGAATTAACTTAATATCTCCACCCTTCCAGCTTATCCAACCCAGGATAGCAAAGTAGAAGTCCTCATAACTAAATTCCAATTTAACACCAAGAAATCCCTTTACATTATCTGTATTTACTTACCACCAGGTAATAATATACCCACTTTAGAAGCCTTTCTCAGCTGGGTATCTACGACTTACCCCCATGAAACAATAATCCTAGGTGACTTCAACATAGACTGGAAAAGTATCAATGCTGAAAATCCTACCTCTCATATCAACCTTCATGGTTTCACCCAAACCATCACCTCAACAACAAGAATTAATAAACCTAATAAAAAAGAGAGTATCTTAGATTGGATACTCATAAACAAAGTTAAACAAACTTACAAAGTAGGAACCCTGCCAGATGATGTCAGTGATCACTCTTTGACTTATATTACAAGAGAAAAGAAAGATTTTCATAACCTCCCCACCACTAGAATAATACGCTCTACCAAACATTTTAATATAGACTTATTTCAAAATGAACTCAGAGAATGCAACTGGTACCCCTTAAAATCCCTTCCTCTTGAAAATGCAGTAATATAACTTTCTTATCCATTCTCGACAAACATGCTCCCAAACGTACCATCAGAATGAAGTCCAACATAGCCCCATGGCTCTCTAATGAAACAAAAAATCTAATTCTACTTAGAAACAAAGTCTGGGCCAAATGGAGATGCCATAGAAATAGCTCTGATCTTCTTCATTTCCGCCAGCTTAGAAATACTACTAAAAAAGCAATAATTACTGACAAAAAAAACTACTACTGTAAACTTCAACAAACTCATCAAAATAATCCAAAAAAGTTCTGGTCTTGTATCAATAGACTGTTGTCCCCAGGTAACTCTAAAACTCCCACCCCTCTTGATGCTGATCCAGATACCCCCCACCTAACTGCAAATACCTTCAACTCTTTCTTCACTGACACTATACAATCTCTAGCTAGACAACTAAACACAGATAACTCCAACCTTCCAATCAACCTAGCACACTCCTCCCGTAACTTTAAACTACAACCCATCTCTACATAACTTTAAACTACAACCCATCTCTACCTCTCTCATCTACAGACTTATTCTTAAACTGAAGCCTTGTACCCCATCTGCTGACAAACTTCCTTCTCTTTATCTCCAAAAAGCAGCCAAAGTAATCACATACCCTATATCTATACTTATAAATAGGACAATCCAAGAAGGAACCATCCCAGACATCTGGAAGGTCTCCCACATTATCCCTTTACATAAAGGTGGGAACTCTATCGATTACTCTAACTATAGACCAATTGCTCTCCTATCACCCTTAGCAAAAATTATGGAGAAATGCATTCACCAACAACTTTTACAGTATCTCTCTCTCCACAACATAATACCCAGCTGTCAGCATGGCTTTAGGCCTTATCATAGTACTACCTCCGCCCTCCTATCCTTTACAGACACTATCAATAGAAACCGCAACAACAACCTTCTCTCTTCTGCTCTCTTCATTGACCTCTCTAAAGCTTTCAACATGGTTAACCATTCCATCCTAATTAACATTCTTGAATCTCTCTCCTTTGATAACCTAGCCATGAATTGGTTCAGATCTTATCTCAGCAATAGGCAACAGGCAGTTCTCTGGGAAAATCAAATTTCTTCCTTGTTACCTGTCACCATCAGTGTCCCTCAGGGCTCCATTCTTGGACCACTTCTTTTCTCTTTATTCATTAATGATCTCTATTTGGCAATTCCTCAAGCAACCTGCATTCAATATGCAGATGACTCCACCCTTATTTGCTCAGCTACCTCTCCAACTGAACTTTCTTCCCTTACTCAAAACATCTTCAACACAGTAGAAACGTGGTTTACCAGACGTTGCCTCCTACTTAATGCCAAAAAAACTAAACTCCTTCTCTTTACTCCCACTACTAGGTCTTCCCCCTTAGACTTCACAATCTCTTCAAATAATGCCACTGTCATCTCACCTGACTCTACTACCAAACTGTTAGGAATAACCATTGACAATAATCTCTCTTTTGATCAACATATTAACAACACCATTAAAATAGTCAACAGAAAAATAGGATCCTTATATAGAATTAAGTCTTTCTTAACCACATCAGCTAGAGCCAAGATCGCTCATTCCCATCTAATCTTAACTCTTCTGTATGCCTCACCTGTTTTTACTAACCTTAAGAAAACTAACCTTAACAAACTTGCAACTTGCTACAATAATATTGCCCAATTTGCTACTGGAAATCCCTTTAGAACTCACCACTGTTCTAACCTAAAACAACTAGACTGGCTAGAATTTCAAAACCATCTGTTAATCCCCCAACTCACAATTGCCCACAAATTACTGTACCAACCCAATTATACCCCTATACTCTCAAAACTTTTAATCCCATATAATAATCTCAACTCCCTTCGCTCTTCTAGTAAACTCATTGCCAGCTTAACAAAGTCTAATAACACAGCTGGTGACTCTCTATTTACTAATACAGCAGGAAGGAGCTGGAATCTGCTACCTAGTGATATAACACTAACGACATCATTGCCACTCTTCAAACAAAAACTCAAAAATTACCTCCAAAGTCACTGGCTATGTCCTTGTAGTAAACCTGACTAATCAACACCTATACCCTGTTGTTCTCCTCTTCTACCTTCTTCCTAACATTTAATAATTAGTCGTGTAACTAAGACTATCACTAAATCAAACTTTATTCAATGTATTGCTTAAATCCCTCAAGTCTGATGTAAATTATTGTACTTATCTCTTACTAGAGTGCATCTAGTCACCTCTATAAGAAAGATTATGTTCTATGTTAACTTTCTGAAGTGTTACACTGTATCATATGGTTTTTAATCCTTTTTTACCTTGTAATGATATTTTTCTATTTGTATACGTTTTTGGTTTGTTTTTTTTTTGTTTTTTTGTTTTTTTTTTTTGTTTTTGTTTTTGTTTGTATTTGTGTGGAGCTTTTCTCCCCGGGCCTCTACTGAAAATGGATATATATCCAGCTAGACTAGCCCGGTCAACAAATGTAAAATAAAATAAATAAATAAAATAAAATAAATAAAATACTTTGTACTACAAACAGACACACTTGCCAAATGCGAGAGTAGAACCCCTACCTAACTAGTGATTTGTACCATAGTATTAAGCAGTTACTACATGCACTACAGAACTTACTGGGCTGAGAGTTGGCTAAAGGTGCTGATATGGGGAATGACATCAACAGGACTGATAAAGTAGGGCAGTGGTTGGGAAACATATCAAAACACTTCTACTTACAAACATACATACCCACACACACATTTGCTGGATCGAACACCTGCCAAGCTAGTCATTTGTACTACAGTGTTAAACATTTATCACATGAACTACTGAGCTTACAGGGCTGCAACTGGCCAAGGTTGCTGATAAGGGACTGACATAATCTGGACTGCTAAGGTGGGGCACTGTGAAGTGTCGTGGGTGGGAATGGCATAAAACTGTTTCACCTATAAACAAACAAACACACAACTCCCACAGTCTTGCACACACACACACACACACACACACACACACACACACACACACACACACACACACACACACCTTATATATTTGCTAGGACTGAGATTAGAAATCTTACCTAACTAGTTATTTGTACTATCATGTTATGCAGTTATCGTAAGCGCCACAGAGCTTATAGGGGTGAGGCCTCATGGAAGGCACTTCTAAGATGACTGATATCTGCAGGACTGCTAAAGTAGTGAAAGGTGAAGTGTACTGGGTTTGAATGGACCCAAAAGCTTTAGTTGTGAACACACACACACACACACACACACACACACACACACACACACACACACACACACACACACACACGCACATGTTTACATTTGCCAGGACTAAGATTAGTACCCCTACCTAACTAGTTATTTGTACTATAGCATTATACAGTTCTCACACATGCCACAGAGCTTATGGGACTGGGCCTAACAAAAGTGACTTCTCTGGTGACAGACATCTTCAGGACTGTTGCGGTGGGGCAATGGGGAGTGCACTGGGTGAGGAAGGCCTGTTCATTCCTAGATCCTATGAGTATGCCCAGTGTGTCCTTCTAGGGTACATATGGCACTCCATTCCAGGGATTGTTGTACTCCAGTCTGGTTTGTTTTGTGCTACAGCCATACCTCTCAACCTGTTGGTGCAGGATATTTGGGGATAGCCTATCAAAATGTGGAGACAATGGACCATGCAATGATTGTGACAATTCCTCTCAGTAATGTATGGGTTGCTAGGGTTACAAGGCTTGTTTTAGCAAACATCTGTCATATATGCCATTTGACAGTGTCATGTATTGTTTCAGTACCTTGTGACATACCTCCTCAGATCATCACAGTGATTTACCAGAGGAATACAGGATGGATGATGCATACACCAGGTTTATGGTCCAAATGCTATGCATTCTTGCACAATACAGCCTGTTGAGGGGTCTGCCTACAAGCAATTGACTGCTGGTGCTGTGGACATGGTCCAGCACCTTGGTGATATATTACAATGGTGGAATCTCTGTGCATTTATGTTCTGGCTTGGTCTGATTTCCAGTCCACAGTTGGGTAATATAAGTCAGACAGGATCAGGATGACAGGCAGACTCCAGACAGATTTGTAGGAGATAGAATATGTGGAGTGGGGTGTCCTGGGAAGATATGTTTGCCTATAGCTACCAGTACTTTGCATTGGGCTCTCCTCAATGGTTGACTGCACTTGGAGAGTCTTGTGTGTCTCAGACTGTTTGACTAGCCTGGAGGTGTGTTTGTTATGACCCACATCATTTTCCTTGGATGGCCACATGTTGGGGTCAGGATGTTGCATAGGATGAGTGATCAGGGAGGGGTGTGTTACTCCCCATGGCTGTGGCCCAGGGTTCTGTGGGTGCAGACATGTCACTATCTTCCAGGATTAGGCCTGCCTGCAGTGAAAGCATTCCCATGTTTAAACTGCTAGCCCTGCCTGTCGACTATACAGAGTATCACAGAATGTCTACATCCATTACTCATATATCTTGTTGGTTACCCAAACAAGTATTGTTTTCCAGCAAAAGTGTTTTGCAGGTCACTTCAGGGTTGAAGTCAGATATTACTGACAGTTGACATTGCAGTTTCAGACTTCATACCCATCAGATATTCCATGCTACTACAAATCATTCCATCAACTTTAGAACATTATTAGAGCAGTATTTCACAGGTGCCCTTCTATTTGGACCTTCATCAACTCATTATTCATGACTTTGTCCCAATTACTGGCTCTCTGAGGCTGGCAAGTTTGCTCCTAGCAGTTGTCAGCATGGCCTTTCTTTGCATTTTGTGGGTTGTGTTATGTTGGTGTTATGGACCCCATGACACTCCCTAAATGTCACTGTGGATAAGGCATAGGCATTTTCCAGAGGCCTACAGGCCAGGTGTGACAGATGCAGGCCATCTGTAGAAGGGCAGTGCATTCTGATGATCATATGTTCCCAGGCTGCTGGCAAGCGACACCCCTGGGATGGCACCAGTAAGTTGACTGTGGGTGTTCCTGACAATTGCTCTCTGTTACTATTGTGCCATCACTGTGGGTGACAGCTGGATGCTGCTTAAGTCTAGGAACATGTTACTGCATTTCTGTGGGACTATGGGGGGTGACATGACTGTACATGATACACATCTGCACAGACTGTGCTGATATTTGATTAACATTTTGGTCCCATGTAGCATAGTGGTGTGCCCTATCTTTCAGACTACAGGCATAACAGTATCAACCACCGGTCAAATTGGTCCGGCATAGACATTTGTAGTTTCAGACTTCTTACCTTTCAAAGCCATACTGCCACTGCCAGACCTGCTGTGATATAAATGTGTAAATGTTACTTACCTACGTTATTACACAAAAAGTCCACATTGCAACTACTCATAATCTCAAAACCTCCCGCTTAAAAAAATTCTTTAATCCAGACAGCTTCTTAACCGAATTGCAAGCATGTGACTGGTCACCACTAACCTATCTAGAACTAGACAAAGCTGTTACCTACTTTAATACTAACTTTCTTCAAATCCTAGACTCCCATGCACCTTATCGCTCCACAAGAATAAAAACCAAATCTGCCCCTTGGCTCACAAAACACACTAGGCAAAAAGTACTCCTCAGAAATAAAATCTGGGCTAAATGGAGATCTACCAAATGTCCAACAACCCACCTCCAATTTAAACAGCTAAGAAATGCCACCAAGAGAGATATTCCTACAGACAAAAAATATTTCTACCTCCATCTCCAACAAACCAATCAACAAACTCCATGAAAAGTCTGGTCTGGGATAAATAAACGTCTTCAGCCAGGCCACAGTACTACTCCAGACCCAACCGGTTTCAACAATAACAACTCCAACCTAATCCCTGATGCCTTTAATAACTACTTTACAGAAGCCATTCAAACCCTGGCCAAATCTTTACCACCCCTCACTGCTTCCCAACCAAATATCTGCAATACTTCATTACCTACCTTTCAAATATAACCTGTATCTACATCTCTTATCTGTAAGCTACTTCAAAAATTGAAACCTTGCACCCCTTCTGCTGACCATCTCCCATCTGAATACCTACAAATAGCCACAAAAGCCATAGACTATCCCATTTCTATCCTTATTAACAGAACTATCTCTGAGGGCAAAATCCCTGCTCTATGGAAGATATCCCATATCATCCCTCTACATAAAGGAGGGCCATCTACTGAGTTTTCCAACTTTCGTCCTATTGATTTACTCTCCCCATTAGCTAAGATAATGGAAAAATGTATTCATAAACAACTACTTAACCACTTACTACAAAATAACCTACTGGCAAACTGCCGACATGGCTCTAGGCCATTCCATAGTACATCAACTGCCCTCTTATCCTTTACCGATTCTATATATGAAAATCGTCACAATAACTCATTTTCCTCTGCACTATTTATTGACCTGTCAAAAACCTTTGACATGGTTAACCATAACCTACTGCTAGACAAACTAAAGGCTCACTCTCTTGATCCTCAAGACATAAGATGGTTTAGGTCTTATCTGGAAAATAGACAGCAAGCAGTACTTTGGCATAACAATCTGTCTTCACTACTTCCAGTAAATATTGGAGTACCCCAGGGCTCTATCTTAGGTCCCCCACTCTTCTCCTTATTTATTAATAACTTACACATGAACTTACCTCAAGCCACCTGCATTCAATATGCAGACGACTCCACCTTAATCTGTACAGCCAAGAATATATCCTGTCTCCACTCCCTCACCCAAACTGTGTTTCAAAATGATGAAAACTGGTTTATGCAACACTGCCTCCTCCTAAATCCCAAAAAGCAAAGCTACTGCTTTTTACTCCTCCTCATAAATCATCCATTCCTTTCTTCTCTTTAACCTCTAACAATGGTACCAACATCAACCCAGAGACTACAACCCGCCTACTAGGTGTAACTATTGATAATCGTCTCAACTACGATAAACACATAAACTCTACTATAAAGTCTGTTAACAAAAAACTTGGCACCCTCTATAGAATAAAACCCTTCCTTACCCCTTCTGCAAGGAAAACAATTGCCCAGACCCACCTCATTTCCACCCTTTTCTATGCCTCTGTTATATATACCAACCTATCCAAAACCAACCTCTCTAAACTCTCCACCTGTTATAATAACATAGCTAGATTCATCACAAGTTCCCCCTTTAAAACTCACCACTGCCTTAACCTCAAGCAACTTGGATGGCTAGAACTGCAAAACCATATACTCTGTCAACAATTATTATTATGCAAAAGATCCTATACTACCCTAACAACACCCCTATTCTCACTAATCTAATTACACCGTATACTAATCTAGCTACACTGCGGTCTGCTAACAAGCTTCTAATTTCCTCAAATAAAGCTAACAACAAAGCTGGGGATTCACTTTTCTCAAACACTGCAGGAAAATCCTGGAACCAGCTTCCTGCTGAAATATCTACCCTTGCTTCTACTTCTCTTTTTAAAAAACATCTTAAAGAACATCTGAAAGCTCATTGGCTTTGTCCATGCACTAACCCAGACTGACATCTTTTTTCACTTTCTATTCACAACCCTATCCCTACTCCTGCAACCTTTGCCTCCAAATCTACTTACTACTCC
Organism: Protopterus annectens; assembly: GCF_019279795.1. Lineage (NCBI taxonomy): Eukaryota > Metazoa > Chordata > Ceratodontiformes > Protopteridae > Protopterus > Protopterus annectens. The sequence goes on along the minus strand of NC_056728.1, from coordinate 1,434,499,156 downwards.
TATTCTGGAATATTAGAGTAATATATAGATTATTTTCCCTTAACTAATACTTCCTCATACCTTCTAGTGTATTTGTAGAATTTAGTTTAATTTTTACTAAAATTGTTTAGTTTACAAATTTAATATTATAACTGTTCTCTAGACTAATGCAACCTCTGTATTGTGATTCTTTATGGTTCTATGTATTGTTAACTTTGTCATTATTTGTGTTTGGAGCTTTTCTCCCCGGGCCTCTACTGAAAATGGGCATATATCCAGCTAGACTAGCCTGGTCAACAAATGTAAAATAAATAAATAAATAAGTAAAGTCTGTGGGTGGGGATTTCATGGATGTCACCATGTGGGAGCCTTTGCCAGGCATTTCTGTATGGTTGTCTGCAGCTGATCTGCTGTGTGGGGTTGGTGGTGGGTGTGGGACCCCCACTTTGACATCCATGCATGTGACCTATAATCCACCAGTTATTTGGCTCACCACATATACTACAGTAGTATTTGTCGACTAGGGTGGTACTGCATGGTGTGGGTAGGGCAGTACTGGAGATACACATCCTGCTGTCCCACAGAGCTGGCAGCTGTCTGCTGCTATCCCAGTTAGCCACCCCATTCCCTTACAGCTTGGTCAATACCATAGATATGCTATCAGAGAATTCCACTCCATTAATTTATTTTGTTACATAGACTGGCTTACCTTGTGCCTGCAGCTGTTGTGAGGGTGGTGCTTGAGGGCTGACTATGTCAGATCCACACAATACATTGCCTATACATGGTCAGATATAGGTGGTGTGATGTTTGGCATCCATTTTACTGTGTGTACGAGCCAGACAGAGAGCAGTCGGTCCCTGGGGCCCTACAGTGTCAGTGTATGTGCTATGCATTGCCTCTATGCCAGGCCAGGGCACACTGGGCATGCCTCCATCTGCCTACAGGGGCAGGCTCAGGATGTTCCTCCTCTGAGTCACTCTGTGACTGTGGAGGCCTTGGCAGTGGTGGGGGGAGCTGTGTGCCCCTTCCCCATTTTGTTCCTGCTGCAGCTGTTTCCGCAGGATCATATTGTGTAGCATGGCACATACTATGACCATGTGTGCACATGTGGCTGAAGAGTACTGCAAGGCTCCACCAGATGTGTCAAGGCAGCGGAACCATGACTTGAGCATCCTAAATACACACTCTATAATGATCCTGGTTTGTGCATGTGCCTCATTATGGCATTATTGTGTGGGTGGATGTGCATTCCTGATGGGTGTCATCATCTACGACCCCTGTGCGTAGCCAGCATACCCCATTAAATGGCTATATGGGATGTTCCCCCTGGCAAAATACTGATACAGCTGTGAGGAATGCCAGATATGGGAGTTGTGATAGCTTCCAGGGCAGCCAGCACACACACTCATGATAATGCCCTGGGCATCACACATGACCTGGCAGGTGATGGAGTGGAACCCCTTGCAGTTTATGTAGATCCTACCGTGGTCACCAGGTGGTGCTTTGATGTGGATGTGCATGCAGTCTATGGCACCCAGTACCTCCGGGTAGTCTGTTAGATGGTGGAAGAGATGCATATTGCGGGTCCCCTCCTCACGGGTTGTGGGGAATTTAATGTGCTCCTCGGCATGTGGTCGCATGGCATCCAGAAACTGGTGGAGTATCCTGGATGCAGATGCCTGTGAGACCCCCATGATATTCCCATTTCGTCTTTGGAAAGTACCTGTAGCTAGTATTCTTACAGCTACACATACCTTGATATCCACTGGGATGGGTTCCCCTCTGTTTGTTCTGGATGTGAGCTGAGGCCGGCACAGCTCCACAACTTGCTGCAGTATGTCCCTGTCCACCCTGTAGTGCTCTACTATCACCAGAATATGTAGCCCCTGGTATGTTACCCTGAGCCTGAACACTCTTCTCCTACTCCTCATAAGTCTGGGGTGGCTGTCAGCATTGTCCTCTTCACCACCCTCAGTTGCTTGCATGTACTGATGTATGAGAGTAACAGCAGTGCCTAACATTTTGTTAGTTTGTCAGGTAAACTTTCCCCCTTTGTGTACACCAGTGTAGAGTTTGTGGGAAAAAACAGACTGAAAGGTGTTTGCATAGTTTATATTGGTGTGCTGCAGATGTTGCCTGTGTGATTGGCTGAGTATGATACATTCCACCTGTCAGCTCTATTACTTGTATTTGAGTGCCTCTATTTTGCTATTTCCCTTTTTTTTCTTGTTCCTCTTGCCATTTCCTGTATTTTTTATTTTTGTGGTTTAAATCCTGGTGCGTGCCACGCACACTCATTTAGGCCACGTGAACAAGGTTATACAGCCTCGGACACACACCCTTGTTTACATATACACAGTGCTGCCATTTCCTGTGTTTTTTTTTTTTTTTTTGTTTTGAGACCTGGGATTGTGCTGCATAAGCATGTTTCGCTGGAGTAAACAAAGTAATACAGCTTCAGACACACACCCTTGCTTAGCTGGGCTTAGTTAAGTGCAAACCCAGGCAACGGTGCTCCAGTATGCTTACAGCAAGCATGACACCCCCCCTTTTCATGTTAGTTGCTCCTCCTGTTCTCGATCCTGTTCTAGCACCTACGCAGTTAGGTGTGGGATTTGAACTTAGAATATTTTGTGATTCAGTAAATTTCCCCTCATTTGCATACCTCACTGCCATAGCCCATAGATACTGCACTGACACAAAGCCTTTCCCCTTGACAACCACTGTCCCCTGGTATTGTTATAATTCAGCATGCCATAGACTATAATGGCAACATGCAGATTTTCTTTAAACTTGGGTTTTCAAAATTTTTTTTTTGGCATGATCGTGTTTGTGTACCGCTGTGCTATGCTTAAACAGCTGAGATCGGCCATAATTTTTTTTTTTTATTAAAATTAAACATTTATTCATGCCAATGGACATATATTTTGCTATTTGCATGCCTACAGATGTGAATACATGCTTTTATTTGTGCTGTCATGCCTCCGTTTTCTGTTTTTGCAGAAATGTGTTCAGTTATTAACTGAACACATTTCTGCACTGACATTGTTCCGGCACAGAGACCCGGCAGCTTCCTGAATCACTAATTCACATCATTTGCATGGTTTTCACCAGCAAATGAGGTGATAAGCATGCCACAGGGTCTTCCATGCAGGAATAGTGTAGGCAGGCTTGTGCATGTTGGATCAGCTGTTTGCTGAATGACTCTGTGGCTGAACTCCTTGCAGGAGCTGTTACACTGTTTCTGCATGGAGTTTTAGCTTTCATGAATCCTGGGCTAGTCTTTTCCCCACTGTAGTGTGATCTCAGAGTTCATATATATAAGTTTTGAGGGGTGGGGGGGTCATAGCCCACAACATGGGAGTGCAACAGGCAAAGTCCCCCTGTAAAAAACATTGTGAAGTGTATAGTAGTCTGTTTAGTTGTTATTTTTAATTGTTTTGAAACATTTGTAAGTGTTTAGGTTGACACATGCATAGTAGTGTTTCAGTGTTGTGAACATTCAGCCTTTCAGCATTGTAAAGTTTCATTGATTGGATACTTTGCCATTTTGGTCTTGACATTCTGTGGTTCTCTGATTTGGTATGTGATAATATGAAGTTGATTCATATATATACATATATATATATATATATATATATATATATATATATATATATATATATATACATAATCGCACTCTGGAAAATAGAAAATCCCTGTAAAACTGTATTACATAATTTTGTGTTCAGTTACATGGCTGCACACATGCTCCTTTCTATTACTTCTGTATACCACACATAATAATTAGGAGGAATGCAGATTTTTCTTGGAGGGATATTGGTCTAGATGATCAGGGATACATTTGCATAGTCATTCATAGTTCCTAGTCAGGTAATAATGCAGATGGGCTGAAAGACCAGTTAAAATGCAGGCTCAGGATTTATTGAGTAAACCAACTGTCCTATCTATGTGCCTAGTAAGCTTGTAAGTATAACTAATGTATCATTTTATTTTATATATAATGGCAACTAATTATATATATATATATATATATATATATATATATATATGTATGTATTACTATTACAAGAATGAAAGTTCACAACTTCGAACTTGTAATAGGAAGTCTCACTTACGCGAAAGTTCACTTTAACGAAAGTGATCTTCCACGAAAGTGCACTTCACCAAAAGTACCGCAGCATAGTGGAGGACATCAAAAAACAAGCTATGTCCTCCACTATGTTGCGATACTTATGGACCTTAGGGTTAGGGCACGGGTTAGGGTAAGGGGATAGTTAGTAAAACTATCCACTTACCCTAACCCATGCCCTAACCCTTAGGTTCGTGACTATCGCACCATAGTGGAGTACATTGCTACGTCCTTCACTGCGCTGCAGTCGTGACAGACCTTAGGGTTAGGGCATGGGTCATGGTAATGGGATAGCCCTACAGGCTATCCCCTTACCATGACCCGTGCCCTAACCCTAAGGTCCGTGAGTACTGCATGGAAGTTCAGTACAACGCCCGTTCGCTGTACTGAACTTCGCGTAAGTGCACTTTCAATTAAGTGCACTTTCGCTGCAGTGTACATTCCATACATTATTTTGAAGTAGTGAACCTTTGATCTAGTGTATGGAATCCATATATATATATATATAGACACACACACGCACAGAATGGAATGGGAAATAAAGTAGTGTGACATTTTTTAATTCTAAATGTATGTCTACCATCTTTACTTTAGAGAGAAATTTAGTTTGTAATAACTCATTATTCATAAGTACAGGGAACTCTTCATTATGAAGGCTTTAAAAGCCAAATATAGCTTGCCCCATAACTGTTTAGAACTGATTCATTAAAGACCAAGTAACTCTAGTCTAACATAGGGGTCAAGTTTTATGAGCTAATTTCTATGAATTTCTATGAATATTTTCCTAGGTAAACATGCCATATCTACTATATAAATAGAATAATGAGTTATATTCCATCCATTGTGTGAATAGACTATTCTTGCAGCAGTCTGCGGCGATTATCTTAGTGTTTGTTGATTTAATAGTATTTTATACAGATTCAATTGTTTAAATGTCTAGGGAAATCAAAGGACTGTTGATTGGTACAGCCTGTAAATTATACAGTTACTCTCTTGAAACATTAAGGTGTTATAGTCCAGGGCTAATACACTCCTGGTGTTTTCATTCCATTCCAAACAAAACATCTGATTACATTTTGTCTATAGATTTCTTAGTATTGTATAATGGAAATGTAGGTATGCAGTGCTTTCAGAAATGGAAGATTATCTACTTTTTAATTTTAGTGATAAACTGATACAAGGTAATCTTCACCTGCCTTCTTATTTTACTCTTGTATAAGTGTTTTTTTTTTCCTTTACTCCTTCCATTTGGGTCAGCCCATTAACCATCATAATGGTTGTGTGCACATGACCTAAAAACTAGAGGAAACACTGCTACAGTGATTGCAAATCTTACTTGTTTTCATGTGGATTTTCATTGCATGCTTCAGCTTCCTTCCACATAAATTCACAATCTTCTGAAGCTTCTGTAGCGGTAGGTGTGTGTGTGTGTGTGTGTGTGTATGTGTCCATCCTGTGATGGACTAGTATTCCATTATTTTTTTGCCTTACACCCACTGAATGCTGGAATAGGGTAACACAGGTATAGGAAATTAGTAAATAAAACAGAAAGTTGTACTGATGAGATTAATTTATATAAGTTAAATGTTTAATATATTTTAAACAGGAAAAGGAAAACTAACTGCTAAGATATATATATATATATATATATATATATATATATATATATATATATATATATATATATATATAGATATACAAAGACAAAGCTGGCTTACAACTGAGGATAGCATGGTTTAGGATTGACAAAAAATGATCTACAACAATTGGTTAACAACAAGATGTTCAAATACAGTTTGGGCCAAACAAAATGGGTGATGGTGAAAAGATGAGATTATTTTTTGGGGGGCTGGGGGTATTCCCACACCCCATATGAAGAATGCACTTTTTTTAATATAATCCCCTCCAAAGTCACTTCACTTTAAGGAAGAGAGGAAAATTTCCAAGCCTAAGCATCAGCCTTCATGTTTTTACAGAAAGTATTAAAGAACCATCTTGTTGTTAACCTGGCTTCTGCTCGCTGAGACAAAACAGGACTATGGCAAGGAATAAAGCATCAACCACTGAACCAGACTTAAAAATGTATTTTATGTGTATTATTTGAATGCAGAACAGTGCAGGCTTATAGTTAACTACATGCAGTTACAACAGAACTGCAATATAGGTTATCTGGTTAAATGTGATTTTGACATAGAGGCTTTTCAGCCTTTAGAAGGAAAAGGAAGTTGGATTCTATACAGGGCACAAAGGGTTACAGTTTTCCATGAACCATTTTTGAGTGGCTTCTGTGAAAGTCCATAACACTGTTATACTGATGTCCCATGTTTAATCTCTATATCAAGGCAGTCTGGGATATACATATGCCGTTTTGACAATCTAGTGGGCAAAAAAAAAAAGACTACTATATATGTAGAAACAAACAAAATACTCCCAATGTACACAAGACTTGGCTTTAATAAAAAAGAAAAGTAAGCGCTTTCGCAGACATACACTGTCACTTCATCAGACTAAAGCTTTAAAATGCATCAAATGTTTAAATAAGAATGAATAGAACCAATTTGTTTCAATTAATTAATCAATCAGGTAATAGAATTGGTAGATGCAATTCAAATAAAACACACATACTTAGTTCTGGAACGTACAAATATATATACACAGTACTATATATGTCACTGAGACACCTTAAACCAAATCATACAGCCTGTATTATCAAGTAGGCTTTTATCAAAATTATGCACAAACCTACATTATGCCATCTGCCTGTTAAACTAATATAACAAATTCAACAGCTACATTACCTTAGAGAAAGTCAGCAATTTTTTAATGGTTGTCCATTGGATAAAACAGGCTTTTTGGATTATTATTCAGTTTAAATTGACTTAATTTAAAATATTTTCCATTATATATGATGTTTAATATTCTAACTGAGGTAGACTGTGTGGTAATGTTATGGTTGTTTATGGAAAAATTAATTATCAGTGGAGGAATTGCAAACAGCAAAGATTGCTGCAAACATTTTGATAAAAATGGATTTTTGTTTATTAATTTTATGTTCTTAACATAGAATGCCTCCTAACTTCCATATTTTTCTGTATTATACAATTGTATTTAATGATACATCTTTATTTAGTTTATTTGCCTTTCAGCAGATTTCGTATTTTAATTTCTGTGTGAAAATTAATGGTTCATAATTTAAGTGTATTTGAGGCTGTTCAGGTTTGGAAGATCTTGGTAATGTGAACGAAAGTAAAACTTTTGATAAAGCTGATAAGAGAATTCATATATTGTCTAAATGTAGTAGTTCCACAGACCTCTTCAGTTGTTAATAGCATTATTTAAAGAAATGTAAGCAACTTGCACATTTTGAAGTAAAATGTCTTCAGACCAGTACTACTGAGAGAAGTAGTGTTCTAGTGTTTTATCTAGCCAGTCTGAACACTGTCAGTAAAAATTTGACTAGTATAAGTTTGAAAAGTTTCATTTTAAAGTTAAACCTCATTTTTGTCTCAGTGCACATCTCATTTATTAGTCAAAAAGCACTCCCATTCCAACTCCATCTATTGACCGAAGCATTGACTCTGACTGAAGATTTGAATAGTCAGTTTGTGGAGATGTTTCTGCACTTCTAAATTATTTACATTTGGGAGATTTCTTGCAGGGTATTGAAGAATTTTAAGTAGACTTGTGACTTTGTTTCTAAGAAAAGACCCGAGTTTTATAACTTCATGGGATTATATCCTTCAGAATTCATTATCAGCACATTTAAGTCTATAAAGAATGTTAAGGCTTTGACAGAGACATTTGTAGAACTTCATCTCAGCATTATGGTTTTAACTTTTTTTAATCCTACATGACTGAGTTCATCAAAATGCAGGAGCTCAAATAAATCCTAGCCTAATTTGATTTTTTTTAATGTCTAAGGTGATTATGGTTTTAACAATATTTCTATTTAGTGATAATTATCCTCCTTACACCTCACCAAGCAGCAGACCTTTTTTGAAGCATAGGTGCTAAGGGCTATAATTTGCCACTGAATTTTAAAACTGGATACTTAAGAAAGATTTTATTGTACATTTGAGTGGCTTGACTTTTTCTCTGGATCTTGTTCATGCTGAATCCTACACAAATGCACTCTATAAGCACTTACATGATGCATGGATCATGCTATCCCTAATAGAACCAAGATGCTATCCTCCAAAAAAATGAAGCCAATCTGGTGATCCTCTGCCATAAACAAACTCTACAACAGAAGGAAGAAACTGTTGCAAAAGAGAGTAAAATCCCATGAGTGGAGGAGCTCCGTGGTCAGCCTTAGTAAGAAGCTAAGATCCCTTATAAGACCCTCCAAAGCTAGCTATGAAAACAAAATCACCACTGATTCTAAGGACAACAACAAAGCATGCTATAGCTATGTCAGGAATCTCAATGGCAACACCCAGATCTGCTCTGAGTTACAGCACAACGGCACAAAAATTACAGAACCAACTGATATTGCCAACATCCTGGCAGATAGGTTCAGTGCTAACTTTACCCCCCCCCCCCACCCCCTGAAGGGCTCATACCTATACAGGAAGAATGCAGAGTCCCTATAATCATAACTACTCATGTAAAAGCTGCACTCTCTAAAGCCGGAAACACAGCATCCATGGGACCGGACAAAATCCCAGGCTGTGTTTTTACGAACTTCAGAATGAAATGGCTCCCCACCTAAGCACCATGTTCAATCATAGCCTCACATCAGGCTTTGTGCCCACTGAATGTGCTTACAGCAACAGTTATCCCACTCCACAAAGTGGGAGCCACCACTGATACCGGGAACTATCACCCTATTAGCCTGACGAGCCTGGTCTGTAAGGCCATGGAACGGATCATCATGGGACTCATAAACAAAAAAATTGGTAACCTCCAAACTCCAGACCCCACCCAGTTTGGGTATGTGAAAGGCAGATCATGCCTCCTGAACCTGACTGACTTCTTTGAGGCAGTCACTAAAGCTGTAGATGAGGCTAAGGTGGTTTGCACAGCCTATCTTGACCTCGCCAAGGCTTTCAACACCATCCCCCATTCTGGAATTATAGATAAACTCACTAAACTAGGTATAAATCCTTACATCACAAGATGGGTTGCCATCTGGCTCACTGACAAAACCCACACTATTAAAGTTGCAGACTCCAAATCTGACTTCAAACCAGTGACAAGTGGCGTGCCACAGGGTTCAGTCCTGGGACCTCTCCTGTTTGGTATCTACTTCTCTGAAGTACAGGCCAACACATAAGGCCTTTGGCTAATGAAGTTCCCAGATGACTGCAAACTAGGAGCCATAGTCGAGTCCCCAAATGATGTGGACATCCTACAGAAGGGCCTCACTGAGACAGATGCCTGGTGTCAGAGCCGTGGCCTCAAGCTCAGTGCCAAAAAGTGCATTGTCATCCCCTTTGGTAAAACCTCTCTACCCATGAGCTACCACATAGGTGGCAGTCTACTTAATGCTGAATGTGTGATAAGAGACCTTGGGACCCAGGTGGACAGTAGTCTCTCCTTTGATAATCACATTGCCACAGTAGTCAGGAAATCCTTCTATGTGGCACACCTCATCACAAAAGGGTTCTCATCCAGTAAAAAAGAGGTCATTGTTCCCCTCTACTCAACACTCATTAGACCCATTATAGAGTACAACACCCCTTTTAGAATGTGCCTCACAAAACATTTGCAGCAGCTGGAAAGGCCACAGAAGTACCCCACAAAGAGGATTACTGGCCTCAAACAGATGCCCTACACTGACCGTCTCAAAAGACTCCAGCTTTACTCCATAGCATATCGCCTACTCTAAGGTGATCTCTGCCTAACATATAAAACTATGTCAGACCCAGAGCTGTTGGACATGCTGCACCTAAAGAAATCCCAATCCCTCTGAGCTACATGCTCTAGGGACCTAAACCTTGTCACCACAATAAACAGGACATGCTGGAGGGATAGATTCCTGTCCCAGAGACTTCCCATACTCTGGAACAAGCTACCCATCTATGTCAAGCAACGTTCCTCATTAGCACTCTTCAAGAAAAATCTTGATGAGTGGATGGGAAATAGGAAATACACCCTGGTGATCACTTCTGTGGCTCTGCTTGACAGGGGCACAGGAAAATAACTTTCTTGGGTGGTATAAGCCAGAGAACCTTGTTGGCTAGGCTTACTTAGGCCCTTGGGCCAATAGCCTAGTACCTACCTATGAACCTATGAACCTATACCAAGTTGGTGTTGGCCAATGATGATAATAATCTTGTTTCAGACTTGCCATTTTCTTCAAATAAAGATGCTAATGTATATTAATGTTTGTGATAAATAAACAGTGGTAATTTTGGACTGTGACTATACCCACTATTAAATATTTTCATAGTCAAGGCTGCGTAACAAAATCACATAATTGCTCAACTTATTTCTATGAGTGATGAGCCAAGACAGAATTCAGAGTTGTAAGAAAGCTGACACAGCTAAATTATTGTAATCCTATGGTGAATACCCTTATTAAAAAAAAACAACAACAAAAAAAAAACGCATTTCCCGGTCAGCTTTTCTTCTTATTTGCATTTATGATGATCCTAAAATGAGCTCTGCATATACTGCATATTGTAAAAGCTGGCAATTGTTACTGCAATAAATCTTTCTTAATTATATTTAATTTCTCATCTTTTAAACATACGTACTACATTTGCCATGTCATAGACTCACTTTACTAACTATTTTGTCGGGACCTCATATTTGTCTTTTCTCTTTTATGTGAATAATAATAATAATACAATATGCTTTTTGGATCTACTCACCTACTTAATTAACATACAAACAAAGTGAAAGAAAAGAGTAAATTAAGTCAGCTGTCTTGCAGTTGGTTCAGATAAGATTAAGTTGGTATTCAATTAATCAATCAATTGTTAATGTATTTAAGGCATGTTACCATTTGTAACAATGGATTCTGATGAAGTCTTTATGAAATAGATGAAAGCGCGCTCAATCCCAGTTCTGTTTGTATGTCTACGTTTATTCATTAAATTTATTGTTTTATTTAAAACAACGAGTGGCTGAGACATCTGTGGAATATTATTTGCAGTGTTTCTGGTGTTCGAATATTTATTTGGAGGGTACCCTTTATGGTAAAGCCAGCGGAGGTGTTTTTGTTTTGTTCACATATTTTTTGACGAGAAGGAGTGGTGGAATTGGTTATTTTGTGCAACCGCTAGCGTTTACGAGGGATCCCCATGGAAAAAGAAAATTCGTTGCTAAGCCAGCTTCTTAGGCTTATTCACAGCCACTCTCAAGGTGGCAATGATTCAGGCAGTTTGTTGGGCTCTAGTGAGTCGATTCCCTGTGCTCAAGGAAGCCCTGAAGAGATTCGGAGGCCAATGATGACATCACGGACTGTCACGGATGGTGATGGCAATGTTTCCAACTACGACAACGTTAATGGTGAACGCCTTGTTAACCAGGCTCGTGGAGGGCCATCTAATGATAATATTTTGAAAAAAAGCAATGTCCTGGATGCGTATAAAAACATTACATTCTCGGAATGGCTTGAAAAGTCTTTTACGACGACAATGCACGAAAAAGAAAAACCTGCCAGGGACAATTATAGCTACAAGGACAAATGTAAGCAATTTGAAACTGATTTATTTAAATATAACAATTTGTGTTTGGAGAATTGGTATTTGACGCAATGTGTTGAGCACAACATTGTACCTAAAGGACTGAGACTTAGTAAATACCCCAATAACACACGGGGGAACACAAAACTATTTAAAGCTATTTCTGAAATATTGAATGAGTGTGGTATTTCCATTTTAAAAGCGATGATACTTAGTAATACTGAAATACTTGAAGACATTAAAACACGTATTGATGTTTTGCAACAAGATATTAGTAAAGACCTATTGTTTACTGTGCAAGAATATAAAGACATTTACTGTAAAGTGCTTCATGATGTGGATTTTAATGTATCTAAAAATTATAAGAGGAAATTGGGGAAAATAGAACGTGACCTACATGACTACAAAGAGGGTAAGGCATATGTGGACCCTAGTAAATTTTATAGGAAAAGGTCATACAATGAGAATGTGTCCTTTGGAAATGAAGTTTCTGGTAGAAGGTTTGACCCCGAACCCCATTATATACATAGGGCTCAGGTTCAGGAAAGAGTGTCAAACCACATTGATTTTAACAATGAAGAGGGGGACTTTGTAAGGGAGTTAGCACTTGATCAAAGTTACCCTTTGGGGGAAGGGGGAGAGGTTTTGAGAAGGTCAGAGAGACTAAAGAAACAGACTCATCCTTTTTCCTATGCAGAGGCAGCAGGGAATCAATACTCGAGGAAACGGGGGATGAATAACTACAGATAAAGGATATTTCAAATGAGATTGTTTCAACCCCCAAGGAGTATGTGAACCCTATAAATTGTAGTTACAGAATAGGAAATATAGACAATGTGGATAGACAGTATGATACTGAATGGCCTGGGGAACTGGATACAAGTGAAGATGAATATATTAACCCTACTAAGTGTAAAATTTGTGTTGAAAACAATTTTTACATATACAATTTTACAGATTTAGAGGTCACGACGTCTTTTTTCAGCCTATTTACAAAAGGTTTTTCTTTTATTCCCATAAAAAAACCTAAAATTGATGAAATTTTACTAGATATTAAATTATTTTCAAGGAAGTTACATTTGAATACTTTATTTAAATATGAAGAACACACGATCACGAATGTATTGAAAAGAAAGAGTGTATTCAATCCCCCCTTACAACATGATATCTCCAATTTTGAGACCCATGTACTGTATATGATTAGGGAAGGCTTCAAGAGGGAAGACAGAATAAAAGAATATAGTAACCTGACAGGGGAAGAAGTTACTATTTTGAAAATGTTACAGAATAATGACAAAATAAGGATTATGAAGCCTGACAAAGGGGGAGGGGTGTTTTTGATGGACCACTGGGACTATACCAGCAGGATGCTTGATATTCTCAATACAGGTGATAGATACCGGATAGCATCTAGGAATGAAATGAATATTTGTTACAAGAAAATAGACCTTTGGTTGGAAGACAATCTTTTACAAGGTCTCATAGATGTGGATCTGTACAATTATTTTAAAGTATCTAAACCTGTAGTTCCTGAGATATTTGGCATCCCCAAAATACATAAAGATGTTCAAAACCCCCCTCTAAGACCTATTGTGACATCCCAGTGTTCTAAAACACAGCCCTTAGCTATTTATATAGATACCAAGCTAAAGAACTTTCATATGGATTATCAACATATACTTATTGATTCGTGGGATTTTCTTACCAAATTCAATGCAGTTCCCTATAATGAGAATTTTGTTTTTGTAACAATAGATGTTAGAGATTTATTCTCAGTAATACCACATGACATTGGTTTAACCTGGTTTGAGCATATGTTAATTGAATTCAATTACCTTAATACAGCTGAATTTAGATTAATACTTGAAAATATGGAGTTAGTGTTGAAAAATAACTTCATTTACTTCCAAGGTGACATTTACCATCAGATAGGTGGGGTGGCAATGGGTTCGTCGTGTGCCCCCACCTATGCCAATATTATAATGCTTTTCTGGGAGTTGGAATATGTCTTTAAATCCAATTTTTGGGAATATGTCATTACATATTTCAGGTTTTTGGATGACATTTTTATAATTTGGAATGGCACTGTGGAACAAATAGAGGAATTTATTCAGTATTTACATACAACCACTACTTTTTTGGAATTTACCTTTCAACACAACACAGAACAGGTAAACTATCTTGATGTGACAATCACAAAAAATAGGAAAAACAATAAATATGAATCTCGAATTTTTAGAAAGGAATGTTTTTCAAATTCATATGTTCATTTCGAAAGCGACCATCCCCTATATTTAAGGAGGAACATAGTTAAGGGCCAGATGATTAGGGCTTCACGTATGACCAGTGAAAATGACAGGTGTTTTGATGAAATGGAATTTATACAAGGGTTGTTTAGGGATAGAGGGTACCCACTTAGATTGATAAAGAATGTTAAACGGGAAGTTTTAAGAAAATGGAATATTCAGTACCCCCCACTTTTGATTCATAATAATGTAGATGATGGTTCGTCAACAATTGTCCCTATGAGGATCAATAATAACACCACAGACAGTAGTAATATACCCCGTTTGATTTTAACATATTACAAAGGGGTACATTGGATTCAGAGGGGGATTAATGAAGCTTGGAAAATGTTTTCCAAAATAAGTATTGATTGTTCCATCTTCCAACAACCATTGAGGTTTGGTTTTAGGAAAAAACATAATTTTAAGAAACTTTTTGAGAGAAAAAAGCCTCCATGTGTATGTGGAACACAACAGAAGGTGGGGGCACATAAATGTGGAAGATGTGCACAATGTACTTTTATACTTGATGAAAAGATGCTTTGGTTGAAGAATATAGGCTTAAAACTGAAAAGTAAAGGTTACCACACTTGTCAAACTACTGGTGTGGTTTATTTAGCCTTTTGTCTGACCTGTGGCAAATATTATGTCGGTAAAACCGAACGTAAGTTAAAACAATGTATATATGAACATACAAGAGATATAAACAAACAAAATGACAACAATGCGTTGTATAGGCATACCGAAATTTGTGAAAAAGCTAATATTAAGTTCTGGGTTCTTGAAGAGGTAAAAAGAGGTGATAGGGGAGGTGATTGGGAATCTCTACTGGAATATAGAGAATTGATCTGGCAACTCAGGCTAGATGCCTGTGGTTCCAGTGGGATGAATGACCATCTCTCGATCAAACCTGCTCTAAAACTTTTTGCCAATAATCCCAAATTAAATTAATATATATGTGTGTATACACACACATATATATATATATATATATATATATATATATACATTTAATAAGTCAATAATACAGTGGTTCTCCCCCTTTTGGTTACTAATTTATTAATTTATTATTATATTTTGTATTTTAACAAGTGTTATAAGGGTATACATATATATTTTTATATACATAAATTTATAGACCTAATATATTTATATTTTTGTCTGTACTATATATAAATTATTACATGAGACACACTTATACTATATATTTATACATTTATAAGAAATGTTTTTCATTGTTTATATATTTGTAATAGGTATATTAAATTAGTATATTTCTTTTATATTCTTATATACACATAACCAAGAAAGTTTTAACTGTGTATTTTATGTATATATTTGGTTTCTGCTAATCATTGAAGCACTTTTAACATATTTAATATATTCAACATATACATATATATATATTTATTTAATTATATTTGGTCTAACAGTTTTTTAACATAGTAATTTTTAAAGATATAGTTGTTTTAAAACATTTGCATTTTGCACTGTGTATAATTTAGCATACTATACTTGGGTGTAAGAGTTTACAAAAACCTTAAAAGTGGATTTATTTGTTGCAATAATTAAGTTGGTATTCAATTAATCAATCAATTGTTAATGTATTTAAGGCATGTTACCATTTGTAACAATGGATTCTGATGAAGTCTTTATGAAATGGATGAAAGCGCGCTCAATCCCAGTTCTGTTTGTATGTCTACGTTTATTCATTAAATTTATTGTTTTATTTAAAACGAGTGGCTGAGACATCTGTGGAATATTATTTGCAGTGTTTCTGGTGTTCGAATATTTATTTGGAGGGTACCCTTTATGGTAAAGCCAGCGGAGGTGTTTTTGTTTTGTTCACATATTTTCTGACGAGAAGGAGTGGTGGAATTGGTTAATAATAATAATAATACAATATGCTTTTTGGATCTACTCACCTACTTAATTAACATACAAACAAACTGAAAGAAAAGAGTAAATTAAGTCAGCTGTCTTGCAGTTGGTTCAGATAATTGAGGCCATGAACAGCAGTTCCTGTGGTCTTAGGTTTGATTCCATCAGCCCTCATTTGCTTACGGTGTCATCTTGAACAAGTCATGTAACCAGTGCCCTTATTCTAGGACAGCTGGGAATTTGGGCTGTTCTCCTCAATAATCCCCTGGGCTATAAGCCTAGTAACTACTCGTTGTCTGATTCTAACCTGCCTCTACATTTGTGTATGCCTGTGTGCATTCTGTTTACTTGTCTTTCAAGTCATTGGTAGTAAATAGTAGACATCATGGGCATACAGTATGCATGTCATGGTGTACACTGTTTATAAATAATTTATTTTCATAGACTCTCTTAGCTGGAATAATTATTTTGCTTTATGGTTGTGTAATTTGTTAAAGGCATTTTATTTCTGAATGCCTGGATTACTATGTTTTTAACACCTTTGTTGAACTAACACTTAGGACATATGCAAACATATATTTATATAAAAGAAAACAAACAATATTAACATATTCACAGTTGCAAACATCATACATCAGATATATTCTTTTGTATAATTATCATCAATCCAACATTACATAAGTTGATAAATTCCTGCCTTCTCTTAAACCTCAATCCTCCTGCAAAACATTATTCTGCATATATTGTTCCCACAATTTTCATTTTGTTTATTTAATTTGTTTGTACCCTATTTTAAAGATCCCACTTCCACAATAGTCAATACTTCAAATACAATTGGTTTAGACTTTGATTTCCATTTTCTAGTGATTGCTTTTTTGGCAGCCACCAGAATTAAACTTAACAAGACCTTACTATGTCCAGATAATTCAGATACCGGGTCTATATTATATGAACGAACGTTCATATAAGCGAACGCTCTAATGAGTGAAATTCACGGACATTGAGGTGCATGTTGTGGGATCGCAGTACAGTGAAGATTGTAGTTTTTGCCTTTTCCTCACTGTATTGCTATCTCGGAGTTGGAATATATATTTAGTGTGTGGGGGGGCACCATACATGTCATCCATACTCATCCCTATTTGCAAAATCTCCTTTCTTAATTCTTGTGTTTGCTTAGTTTGCAGAATACTTTCTGCTACTTTATGAATATAATATTCTGTATGGCTGTTGTTATTCTCCTTAAAGTTCTGCACCCAAAATTCCATTCTCTCCTTTCTTAACATTTTTCCCTGCTTCATCATCATCATTCATTTCCACTTTGAATTAGAGCTTTCTGATTGCGTATGTATATGAGACTAAATCATGTAGCTCTAAAATATCCTTTCAAATCAGGTAATATTAAACCACCTTGTTCTATTGGAAGGATCAACTTATCCCACTTGACCCTTGCCTCTTCCCCTCCCAGATGAATTTCTTCAACTCTTTATTAATTGTTGCCCACAATTTCTCCTCTGTTTGATAAAAATATGCCTGACATGGATATAAAAATAAAGGGGCTAAAAACATATCACTGCTTCTATTTGCTATCCATATCCATAAACAAGAGCTTTCAGTTTCTCAGTTTTTGTATTATCTTTTGTTTAGTCTCTTCCCACATATCCTTAGGTGCCATAAAAGAATCCTTTTAAAACCATACCCCTAAAAACTAAATTTTATCATATCCTCGTAAATATGGATTTTCCTGAACCAGTTCATGTGTGGGTATATAGTTTACAGCTATAGCCTTTGCTTTAAATTCATTATTTTTTATATCCTGAAAAGATGTTAAACCATCTCAAAATGTTCCACAACACTGATATATCATTTTCTGTTTTTATCAGATACAAAATGATATTGTCCTTATTTTCTTTGCCAAAGGCAGTAAATATAATGCAAATAACAAAGGGAAAGAAGATACCCCTGGATGGTTCCTCTGTTTAGACACAACATATCAGCAAAGAGCCCTCCTATTTTAATTTTTGCTTCTAGTCCCTCATATATCCTCCTAATTAACCTTACTATTGTATCAGGGAATCCAAATTTTTCCATTGCCTTGGTTATAAACTCCCAGCTGACTATTGAATGCTTACCCTGCACCAAGACCCACAAGTGACAGTGGTGTTTTCTTACATTCTTCTTCCCTCTGGATCATCGCTGCTCTATTAATGTTGTCAAATGTTTGTCTCCCCTCCACAAAACCACATTGATTGATATCTATCAATTTTGGCAACGCCTTTGCCCTTCTTATAACAATGATGGACATATACACTTTATAATCATGGTTTAAAATTGAAATGGGCCTATACGAAGCTGGGTCTGATGAGTCTGTACTGTCTTTAGATATTACAGGCACCACAGCTTTCTTTCAGGATGTTGGTGCTCCCTTTCCTTTTAAAATACTGTTAAACAAAACCTTTCAGATCTTTATCACTTTCATCCCTCCCTTCCAAACTTCCACAGGAATGCCATCTATTACTGGAGAGTTTCCTGCAGATAGATTATATGTCACCATTTTTTATCTCATCTCCTGCTATCTTAACTGTTAATTGCTGAGCCTCATCTACCTCTGACCTTGGCATACGTAAGTCTTCCATAAATATTTCCATTTGTTCTCCTCCTCGATTTCCACATTTCTCTGCTTTATACAATTTTTCATAACATTTCTGAAATATCTTTGATACCTCTTAAAGATTTCTAGTTATTTCTCTTGTTATAGGCTGCCTCAGTTTGGCAACCCTTTCTACTTTCTGCTGCCTAGGTTGTGGTGTTAAACGTTTGTGTGCTCTCGAGTTATTATAAAAAAAAAAAAATAACAGTTGATTAACAGCAATCTTTCTAAACTCATGTATATTATCGAGATACTCCCTTATTTTCTCTTTAACACTCTACAGTTGCATCTCTTCTTGTTCTGTGAGATTCCAATTATTTTGTTATAATTTGAGCTTTGTCAACTCCTCTAAATAATTATTGTTACGTCTTCACTATATATCTTTTTCTTTTATTTCTACCCCATTTTTAAAGGGCACTTTCATTTTATCTCACTCACTAGCTATGACTTATGAAGACTTTTTTTTTCCTTGGTTGGCATAATGGTTAAGGTGTTTCCCTTACAGACACAAGGTAAAGGGTTTGATTCTGACATGGAGTAATTGGCTAGGCTTAAAATGGCCCACAATGGCAGTTAGCCTAGTACAACCTATAATAACTCTTGAATAATTTTCACTACCCATTCCTTAAATTCCTGTCTTTTTAACAGATATGTGGGAAAGCTCCAGTGTTTTATTTTTACTTCATTACTGTGCATTTATATATTAGCTGTTATTGGAGCATGATCTGAAAGAACTATTGGATGTATATCAAAGCTTTAAATTACATGCACATGTTCCTGTGAAATATGATTTCTTTCTTGTCTAGCCCAGTTATTGTACCTTAGGGAATAATATGTAAATTCTCCCTGAGTTCCTATTACTGAACTCACATCTTCCATACCAAGTATTTCCATAAATTTCTTCAGACATCTACCCTTCTAGGTGCCCCAAATACAGGCTCACTGTTGCAAATCAAGTTCCAGTCCCCGCCTATAAGTAATATTTCCTGCTGAAAACTGATTATTTCTCCAAAAATTTTCTTATACTCCATAATAGTAGTTTTAGGTGGAATATAACTACATGCCAGTGTCATTTTTCTCCCTTGTCAGTATCCCATTACTACCCCAAATCTACCATTATTATATTTTTCCCTCTTCTATCACTGTTTGAGTTCCTCTAGCAATTAGTATAAGTATTCTCCTTTTCCTTTATCCCTGATATTCTGCTAAATGTCCATCCTGAAGTCCTTCAGCATACTCACTGCTCACTTCTTTCCAAATGTGTCTCCTGGAGCTTTACTGTTTACACTCTGCATTTCTTAATATAGTTCAATACTCTTACCTTTTTGTCTATTCCTATGAGGCTACTCACATTCCAAAATAATGTGAATAGTGTAGCCATTATGATAAGAAGTTATTATACCCATTTATTATATATGTCAGCTTTTTAAATATCTGTATCCTGCTTTGGTATTACATGCATCACTAACATTTGGCAGGGTGATCCTTTATATAGTTGTTTTTTTGTCCACTCCATTTGACCCCATGTCACATTTTACAAGACATTTTGCTTTAATGAAAACCTCAAAAAAAAAAAAAAAAAACACTTTCATGACCTGTCAAGTTAAAACAGTACACAAAACTATATACATCTTCGAGTAATGAAGTTTAACTCTCCTGATAGGAATAACTGTCCCAAATCTCTTATTTTTTTCCTTGAGCCTCTCAATTCAGGATTTTTTTTTGTTTTGTTTTAGTAAAAAAAAAAAGTAAAAAAAGAATGCACCTATCAGGAGAAAAGGAGTAAAACTTAATATATGAACCTGGCTATCTAAAATCAGTAGGCAACTAATGGTACTTACAGACAAGGCCTGGAAAGCATAGCACACCAACAATTCCCTAGATAAACTTCTATACTATATATATAAGAAATAAAATCAAACACAGTATAAGGCTTGACAAAAAACTCCACTATTTTAACCTGCAGCAGGCACCCAAAATAATCTTAAAAAATTCTGGTCATTGGTTCAGAATCTACTAAATCCAGGCCAGTGTTAACATCCCACTCTCTCCCAACAAGCAACTTCATCAACTGTCACTTTTAACTTTAACAAATACTTCCTTCATGGTGTAGCCTCATTTGTCAAAGACAATGATACCATGAAACCAACCTAAACTGTGAAGCTACCCTTTGGAATGCCTGCCCACATGCTCTTAGCCTTACTGAAAAAACACAACTAGGAAAACACCTGTCACCATCCTGGCTCTGTAGCCGTACATCTCCAGGATAAGTATAACATCTTTGCTTCTTCCTCCTCTTCTATTATACCTTTGCTCTTCTCTACTATGTTACCAACTATCACTCTTTCTCCCTCCCCATGTTCTACCTATGCCTGTCTTAACTCTTTTACCACTCATTTCATTTATGCCTCATAATTAAATCAACCTTTCTCTTTCCACCTTTGTAAATAACTCAGTACTCTGTATTGTGACCTCTATCCTACTGCATAGTTAATATTATTCCTATCTTATCTATTTTGATATTGTAAAATGTATTTTAATTGTATACTGCCTGGCACTGATGATACTGTATAACTTAAAAGATTTTGCTTCTACTGAACGCGCTGGAGCTTTCCTCACCAGACCCCCACTGAAAAGCATCCTTGTACCCAGATGGACTTCCCTCTTAACAAATATAAAATAAATAAAAAAGCATGCCATACAGAAACACAATGTTTGAGTTGGGGCTATACTTGCTGGAGAGGGAGAATGCAGTTTGAAGATGGCATACAGTTACAAAAATCCTACATACACCACTATAAGGAAAACTTAGCTAAAATAGGTTTCTGTTGATAAAGCAGGAAGACATTCAAGAGACAAAACACCAAAAAGGTAACTGGATAGCTTCTTGAGCCAATGATGGTCAGGTTGATAAGGTCTCAACTGACCAGGTTCAGCTTAAAGGTTCATAAGTTCATAGGGAAGTACTGGACTAGCTGCCCTTGCTGGCCATTTTAAACCTTGGCAGTTTTCCTTTTTGTGCTCAAAATAACCTATCCCATTTGATTATAGATTGTCCTTACCCATCCCATGGCAAATAATTATACATTACCCTTAATGAGAATAACATTGATCATGCCATAGATAATTTGAGGGGCCCATGCATGGAATAATGTATTTAAGAGCTGTAGCTCTCCATTAGTAGGAGAGGGGGCAGTCCAGGGGTACATCTTCTGCTTCCCATCCATAGATTTATGTTGTTCTTGAAATGGACAGGTATGAGCTTTGTTTTATGTGGATGGGGAGTATGTTCCATAGCAGTGGTTTACTCTGACCTGAGGGCTGAGTAAAGTTCATTAGGAACTCAACCCAATGGAAAGTAAGATAAAACAAACAAGAGACTCATAAATGAAGCTCCTCTTAGTAAAAAATGTGTATCCAATAAATAAAAAAGAGAGAGCAAACAAGACAGGAACAGGCAACTAATAGAAAGTAAGTGTTTTTTGCAGGGGGCAAGCTCCTGAAGCCTCCACAAAAGGGGCAAGCTCCCATATTACCTGATATGCTAACTCCATAGTTATATAAACTTCGGAAAACAGAAAAAATGGCCTCATACATCAATATTACTGATGCCACAAACTTAGAAATTGTATCAGTATTGATTTGTAATGAAAACATCAAGCAGGGAGTTCAACAGTGGGGAGTTGAATCTGACTACAAGGAATCTCATCCACTTTACATTCAACAAGATGCAAGGATGTCTTTTGGATGGAAGGAAAAGAATCTGACCATAGATTAAAGAACCAGAGATAGGGAATATGATCACAGGCTACAGAAGGTAGATTTTTTTATCAGTAGAGACCAAAAGAGACAAAGGGGACATAACACAAGTGCATAAGATCACGTCAGTGAGATATAAGGAAGTCATCCTGAGCAGAATGTTTAAAATGGCACAGACAGTACGCTTACAACTAATTGCTACTTGCATCTCTGAAAACAGTTCTTTATGGAAACATTTGTGGAACTGTGGAATGAACAAGGAAAATGCATAACAGTAGCGGAATCCACAGAGGCATTTTAGAGACCACTAGATATGTGGAGAAGTTGAGGAAAAGTTGGAGATGGGGTTGGTAGACTTCTAATTTCACTTAAATGACTGACTATACAAGATTACCATATCTCTCAACCATACTGAATTCCTTGGTATTTACCAGTTTTGAGGGCAAAATAATGGGGTACCACGAATTCCTGAGTGCCCACTTTAATTCCCGAATTTCCTGGGATTTTTCTTTCAATTTTTTTTTTTGGGAGGGGGGGTGTTGCTGAGGTAATGCTGTGCAGTGGCATGCAGGATGATGAGGCAGACTGCCAGCCTGTTGGAATTTGGCTGAGGGCTCGAGGGGTTGTGTACGCGCTCTGTTTATTTTTTCAGCACAGTAACATGGTTCCAGCAGTCAGCAGGTCAGAGTCAATGAACGGAGGAGTTATGGAGCTGTGGAGAGACTGACTCTCTCTCGAGTCTCAAGCAGACAGCTTTTTAAATTAATTAGAACAACCAGTCTATGGGTCTGAGTCTAAGAAATGAAAAAAAATTATCTTGACTATTTCCAGTTCTTCCTGGCTCTTCCGGATAAGGAAAAAACAAAAAGAAAAAAAAGTAACTACTACTAGACAATAAATTCATTGTTAATCATATATGTAAGGTAGCTCACACTAACTGAGCCAGTCATTAATTAAATGAAGAGTCGGACCAGTCTGCGGCATAGCTCTCAAGCTTCCATCTCCAAAATGAGGAATGTTACCCTACCTCTCATAATGTGGAACAAATGTGCAAATGTGGAACACTTACTAACAGCTTGCTTGCAACTTCAACTAAGAATAGTATTTGTATATAATAGGAGTTGTTTAGTTTAGTTGTTGGAAGTCTGAAAAAGCATCTTATTTAGATGTGAAAGCACTTACCACTGTTTTTCGTGTATTTAATAAAACTTACTTTTGAGCTGTATCTGTTACGTCTCTATTTGGATAGACATATTTGCTGCTTTTGACAGAGGTGCTTTGATCTCTGTACAGTTTTTTGCTGGGATAATAAACTCATAGGATAGCTAAAATGTGGTATTTTTTACTTATATAATGGTTATTTTAGTGAATTAATATAATTCATCCCTATTTGCCATGGGTATTAGTTAAAAAATTGCTAACACCGAATGCATGACAAACCCGTTCAATGTACGTTAAATTTTTAAGGCCCTTATGCATCTAACGTTGCCTAGAGGTGGTTTGAAAATTAATGAACTATAGTCTGAGGAATCAGGAAATTCGACAAAAAAAAAAAATTAAATAACATCAAGTATTTCTTAGCGAACAGCATGACTGGATAAATTATTGCCGAAATTTACATTTTCATTGAGGTATTACCTCTTGCCAACTACGACCTGCAGGTGTTTGAGTCACAACAGAAAGTAGGATCAATCAGCTATAATGATGAACTGCTAACACATTACTGGTGAGTTTACTGAGGTGCTGTATTGTTTTTATTGCATTTGTTTTGCAGTTTTTTTCTTCTGCTTTATTTGTGTTATGTTTTTCTTTCTTTCTTTGCATACTGTATTTGAATAGTTTATTGCTGCGTCTGTCAGATTGAAGGAAGCAGTAGCCTATATTTGTGTCTTAGTATGTGTTTGGAGGAGTTCATCAGTAGAATTTTTAAATCAAAATGGAAAGATTTATACAAATATGCATGATTAGAATATATTGAAGAGTGTTTTCTTTGCGAGAATCAGATTTAAAGCAACATTATAGAGTATATGTCTGTTTTCTGTTTTATTATGTGCAGGGTTTTCAGGAAATGCTTTTAAGGTGCAATGTGACTGTGTTAGTCGTCTAAGCTGCTTTACATGAAGTCTGAAGAAGAAAGCATAACACTTGGCTTGGATTTGCTCGATATGAACCTATTAAGTGAAGCAGAGCAGTCTTTATTTTGTGCCTTTGCTCCCTCCCCCTCTTTATTTGGCTTTGTCCAGATTTCTTGCACTTGGAAGTTGAGAAGTATGACAACACCACATACACAAAGATACAAACACCACAACAATCCCATCAACATGCACAAAACTTCTACCACCAGCCATTTTTTGCAGGGTACAAGCCCCTCTGTACCACCTCATACCAAGTCACATCACTCAGCAATGGAAAAACAGCATATAAACAACTCCCACTCGAACCTTTCTGTTTCTCATAAAATCGTAGTTTTGTTTCCTGGCAAATCACTGGCAGTTGGCAGATCTTTGGGGAGTGAGGACAGAAGTCAGAAAATAATGATGGCAGATTGGTAGGCTTTGGCTTTGTAATTTGATTTTCAGACTTCAGTCCTTTAGAAAATTCATGCTATGCAAAATCTGTTATTCTGTCAACATTCTAAGTTTGAAAGAACAATATCTAGGAAGTGTCACTATTTTTATGCCTTTGTTTTCCTGTTGTTCTGACCTATTCATCTGTTTTGTCTGCCAGGCAAAGATGGAAAAGATTTTGTGTGGCCACCAAGGTTAGAGGGTCACTTGTACTTCCCCTCCCCCAAAGTTTTGGAATTTATTATGCACTTTTGAAATATATAAAAGCATTGGTTTTCACACTTCCTAATTATGGTTTTCTGTTTGTTATGTGTTTCCCTAAGTATATTTATAGATGCTTTTGTTCTAGTTATATTTTGTGTTATTTAATATTAGCGTAGATGTAGTTATTTTATTTTTATAAAAGAAAATTGTGTTTTAGTTTTTCACAAGTTCAAAGTTTAATACAAGTTCAAATATTAGTATAAATAAAATACTATTGTTCTGTTTCATTTGTGTTTAATATTTTGTCTATTTTTCAGTTTGAATTTAAAAGTTGGTATCCCACAATTCCACTGGAGTGGGTGGGGTTACATAATTATGTATACAAATCTTATGTTAACCAGCATACATATTTTTGACCAGTTGTACCTATTTTTCATGGGCTTTTGTCCAGAGTTTTTAGGATCCCAAGTTGAGAGGTATGAAGATTACTGTATCCATCTGACATCACGCAAATGTAACTAGTTTTTACTTTGTAATAATGAAACGTGTGCTGTGAATATCTAAACACATTATTACTCTCATTTGAAATCAGATTACTTCCTAAAATCTAGAATAGTCACTGTCAGTTTATTTAGTTGGCTTGTTATTTATTTACTGTCGATGACTGAGTAAGCTTTCTAAATGTTCAACTTCAAGTTTTCATACATGACCCAAAACATGGGGGATATATATATATATATATATATATATATATATATATATATATATATATATATATATATACACATATATCAGTATATGATACAACATAATTAGCAGGTATTTAGTAGAAATGTACTTTAAAATGAGAAATAATACATATTTTAAACAGAAGACAAGCTTACAACTTATATGAAGGAAACAATGTACAACAGTGTTCTTTAGTGAATTGTATCATATTATAATCGTCAGCTAGTATATACAGCAATGTAGTGTTAACTGTAAAATCCACAGGATTCAGTTATTCTGTTAGCATACAGACACAGCATACAAGTATAAAATGGACCACAGCTGCTTCTGTGTTGTAGATCTAGTTCTTAAGGGATAAGAAAGTGTTCATAGGTGAATCTGCAACATAATTTGACATGTATACCCTCCATTCAAATGGTCAGATCGGCAGCATTGCAAACAGTGCACAGCAGGAAGAATGCTGCCTTTCCCTACATATGAATTCTACATTGATGTTTTCACTTATATTCGCTCACAGCTTGTGCATATCAAACTCAACACATTAATTCAGTAGTAATATGATTTATGCCGATCAGACAAAAATTCAGTATAATCTTCCAACAGATCCCAAGGATAGTAAAGGCTTTCATGTCCCAGATTTAGGAACAGTAGTCTGTCCGGGTATAATTATCAGGCAATTTTGCAACAATTAACATGAGAGTTCATTTGTTTGCATTACTGCAGTGAGAGGAGATCATAAATTATTATTGCTAAAGCACAGCAATAAAGCAACCAAACTAACCAATGTGGTGTTGCTGTGCTGTTTTCATTTCAAGCTACAATTACATTGCTCCTAAAATAGCACACTACAATGTAGTATTTAATATCATAAAGATCATCGTATTTTATTACTCTATCCCTCTCTTTCCCTGTTGTTAGTACCAGATCATACAATTGCAGGAATGTAGTTATTCATGCATACATGTGTGCCTCTGGTCTGGTCTGGTGATCTGTTATGTACTGGATCACGTGCCTGAAAACTAACAATCTTTCCCTGCCTTGTTCTTCTGAATTACAGTGTGCATGTCTTTCTGCATTCTCTCTCTCTCTCTCTTGTGTTTAACACATTCCCATGAAATAAAAACCGACAAGAAGTAGAAAACAATGTGTAAGGATTTTCACTGAATTGATTTTATGCATACAGATTGCCTACTCATGGGGTGAGATTGTGCACTTCTAAATCTCTCTTCTGAAAATATCCAGTTCAAGCAGATGTAGCAGAAAACTAAATTAAGTTCTGCTGTATGTGGCCTCCATTTATACAATTCCAAGTCACTGCCTTTGGTTTGTACAGTTCTTCATTGTAAAGAGATGACAGAGAAAGAAAATATTGACAGAGAATGAACCACCCTTCCTATTATATGAAGGAAATTAAAACAGCTAAATACATGCAAGAAAAAGCTATAACTTTCTACTATGAGAAAATTGAGTAATGGTGAGTTTGAAAGCACAGACATTTCTTTCCAATTTAATCATAAAAAGACCGTGTGCAAGAGTCACTCATTGACTGGAATTCCATAATGAATGGAGCTTGTCAAAAGTATTGAAATGAAGTACTTGCACATGATTGTTCTCGGGCTTGTATCTAGACCACATAAAACAACATGAAACAAAGGGCAGTTTGTAAGAGACAGACCTCTTTTCATCGCCTTCTTCTAAAACTTTCATGGAGTTTGATTTAAATTTATGTCCATTCTTGTAGGCTTGTATTACTGGTCTTGACCCTCAATGTTCTTGTAGTTTTATAGGGGACATAATGTGGCTAAACTGAAACTGTAATATAAGGAGTACACCATAGTCAGCCAAGTCTTAAAATTTGCCATGGGTACATGACTTCATTTTTAAAATACACAGTGATAAGTGGGTCTATATTAGAACACCAAACATTCAAAATGTCGAGTGTTCTAATATCGAACTCTAGTAATTGAAAAAAAACATTGAAAATTTGGAACAGCAAATATTTTCCTAGGGAAAAAATTCACTGTTCCAAAACACATACACACAACACAAGCACACCAAACAAACAGCAATCCACATATATACACCTAAACTCTTACACCTAACCCTACACTAAACTATACATACACCACTAACTATCCACTTACCTTAACCCAAACCTTAACCCTAAGGTCTGTCACTATCGCACAGTCACCTTACCCATGCCCTAACCCTAACTCACCTAACCCGCCCTAACCCACACATCCACACAATCGCACACTTACCTGACCCACGCCCTAACCCTAACTCACCTAACCCGCCCTAACCCACACATCCACACAATCGCACACTTACCTGAACCCAACCCGTAACTTTCCACCAGAGCGCTGAAAATACTGAAGCAATAGAAACGGACAACCAAATTCTTTCCCTAGGAAAGAATTCAGTTTCCTGTTTCTTCGATATTTTCAGCATTCACTGAAAACGGGTCGATATCAGAACACTCGACATTTCAAATGTTCGGTGTTCTAATATAGACCCTGATTTGTGATATGTGTGACATGAAACTTCAAGGAATAGTTAATAGTTTTCCAATCAGATAGGTGACAGTGACCATGACTGTCATATAGATTCTACAAATAAGAAATGGATTTATTTACTTAATATTTATCAGCAATTGTAGTCAATGGTATGGCTAAACAGTGCAGAAGCGCTAAATGTACTGCCCAGCTGCTTCTAGGTGTCTTAGAGCTTATTCTCATATTAGTCAGTTTTTTATGTTAATAGAGAAGAAAGAATGAAGTTCTAGCTGCAGCTAGATCATATATTGCAAATAATGGCCTGAGAAGGATATTTCTTTTGTTAGAACATTGTACTACAGCACATTACGGAGCTGATTCACGAATGTGCTAGATCTATCATGGCCTAGAACTACCATGGAGGCTATTAACACTATCTATAATAGCTCAATAAATAGTATTTCCAGACCAGGTGGTATGCTTTGTATATATTATGAACATTTTCAGTATAAATGGTTTCAGTACTTTGTATTTAGATCCCCCAGCTATATGGAATGATCAATTAATTTTATTTACACAAAAAAGGATAAGAATGAATCAGGATGACACATAATTTCAAATACTGACTAAAAATGACAAAATTATGCAAAAAAAATCTACATGTGTATACACTTAAATCAATCAGTACAGAATACATTTGTCTTAACTAAATATTCTCAAAAGTGTTTCTAATTACTTGCAGGATAGTATTCATTTGGTATGTAGTTTAGTTTGACGTCTGGGAAGCTTTCAGTGTAGTACCTCATGGCTTATAATTATTACATAAATTATAGCTTTTAGGCAGTGAATAATGTTAATCACATAATGTGTCTCCAGTACCTTTAGTAATAAGTATAGCAGTCAGAAGGTAGTGAAACAATGTTAACGAATGTCACATTTAGTTATTTTTAAATATTGCAATTTCTTTGTTTTATTGATTCTCATTTGACTGATTGATGTAATATATTTAAATTCTTATGTTCTAGGCATTTTACAAATGAAAAAAAAAACAAAATAAAATATTAAAAGTTAAAAATTAAAAATAAGAGCTGCAGAAAATATTAAAGTTGCAAAAAATATTTGAGATTAAAAACTAAGACATCTAAAAGTAGATGCCCTATTAGGATCCATACAGACTCTTTTAAAGAATTGTTACTTCAAAGAATGCTAAAGGAGAGCCCAAAATAAGAAAAAAAAATCTTCCAGGAAAGGAAGAAAGAAAATGTAAACAAGTGTAACAGGACAAGGCTAACTAAGAAAATGGTATAGTTTTTATGAATCAGTCAGCCTCAGAGATATCTAATATTATTAAGCAGTCAGGAGATGATGCACAGATGTTTATACCCAATTCACCAGCTAAGGATAGAGTTTTCTTAGGTGAAGAACATCAAGAATTTACCCAGAAGAACACAGTGTTTGGCAGATAAAGCATTCGTGACAAGGTCCAAGGACAACAAGCAGTCAGTCGTATCAAGGAAGGGTTAGTGTATTCAAAGAACTTGGCAAGTAAAACAGTTGTGGCCTTGTGGACAGTTACATTAATTTCAGTAGTTACGGCAATCAGGAGCAGCAGTGGCGCAGACAACAGACGAATGTTATTACAAAGTAATCTGATTTAGTAGCAAAGCAGTAACTTGAGCCACCATTATTTAAAAATATCATGTTTATTCCAAATGGCCAAGCTCAGGTATCAGTCACTTACACCGAGAACAAGTCTTTTGGACTCTGGACCCTGGTGGAAGCCTGCTTTATAGCTAGGCCTTACACTAGATACTGAATGTAACGGGGGCAGGTTCACACCGGAGTACATCACTTACACTGAGAATAAGTCTATTGGAATTGGTCCCTAAATGTTCAGTGAAAACAGTCAGCTTGTTCACAGTTTGACACTAACCATTTTGGAAAGAATAACTGATACCATAAAAGACACTAATACTGATATATAAAATATACGGTTTCACTGCACAAGCTTGAGTTGCCATATAGATTTATAAGATGTGGGGCTACACTGCAATGCAACAGAAGTGTGATACATGGGTGGTGAACACTGAGAAATGTGAGCAGTGAGTATAAACATGCAGTAAAACAGTGATGACTGAAAGTCACTATTTCATTCTTACAGCATTTTTAGGGGGCATCACTGCCCCGCAAGCCTCCACAGTTATACTAATTCAATAATAGTAACTCTAGGATAGCCATTTCTCAGACACTGGAATCTTTAAAAAAATGATCAATGAATCATGGGCGGCGCAGTGGTGCAGCAGTTAATGCTGTCGCCTCACAGCAAGAGGTCCTCCGGTTCGATTCTCAGCTGGGGTGCCTTCTGTGTGGAGTTTGCATGTTCTCCCTGCATTCGCATGGGTTTCCCCTGGGTACTCTGGTTTCCTCCCACATTCTAAAGACATGCTTCTGGAGCATTTCTCCCCGGGCCACCGCTGAAAACAGGATCTGTGGAACCTAGTCGGACTTTCCCGGTCAACAAATGTTAAATTAAAAAAATAAATAAATAAAATCACACATTCATAATTCACATTATAGTGCCAATCACAAATTACTCACAATTAAGCCAGGAATCCGTTCATCAATGTATTTTTTTTATTTCATATAAAATGATGGCTTTGTCCTGCACTGCTTTAGGCTTTCATTTTCAACTACCACTTCTGACTGTGGCTATGAAAACAATATTGCTGATGGTGTTCTTTTCATACATAACTGCATTTTACTTCTATGTGTTGGGTATCAGAGACTCAGTGAATGGTGTAGTCTACTGTGCCCTTCCTGAAAATATATACAATTTATGAGTTTATTTATTTGTGAAGCTGTCCTCTAGATATTGGAAAATGAATGAATGACCTACTGTGTTTGAAATGTTGTTTGATAAGCCAGTTCACCCACCACTGTCATCTCCCCATAATGTAACAATACCAATATACTGCAAGACAGCAATCAGTGTTAAAAAAAATGCTCGTTTACAACTGATTCAGATAGACATATTGCAACCTTTGCTGGATCAGAATACAGGAGACACCATGCAAATGAGAGACACCTGTTAACAGGTAGTGACTTGGCTGCAGTTCATGTAACAAATATCACCCACTGGTACTAAAAGCTGTCTCAAAATATAACTTTTCACTTTCTGACTTCCCAAATACCACTGCTGTATCTCGTTTCTTAACAAGCAGGAGAACAATTACTTTATAACTTTGCTTACCCTCAAACATGAATTTTAACCAATTGTTTATATTCGCTTTTTCTCTTTATTGAACATTTCAAAACATGTAATACTATTTTTCTTTTTATGTTGTCAACCCTTGTAGTACAATTCAAATACATGCAGAAGTACACCTTATATAACAGTACTTAAAATTACTCTTTTATATACATATTGCAAGCCTTAACTTTCAACTCCATGATACAATTCATACATTTGTTTTCCCACAATGCTCACCCTCCATTGAGAGAGGCTGCCACCCATTTTAACCACAAGCTCTGACAGTGCACATACACTTTCAAACATAATACATAAACTGTAACACCTACCATACACTCTAGAAACTGACATAATACATTTATGAATATTATAAGCATCATCATCTAGTACACCTGCTCAGTACTTTCTCACAATCCTTCCTAACTTTTTCCTATTTTTCTTATCCCCAGGGCTACCATTACACACCTGTAAGTTCTCAAAGTTATTAATCTCCACCATTTTTTCTCTCCAACTTAACTGACCCTTTCAGCCTTTAGCTATAGGACCACTTACCCATCCTTCTAAATACAGTAACTGCACTTTCTCCTGCTCTCTCCACCCATTCTGTTAGCTACATAACACTAAGAGTATAAATGTCCAACATTTTGGGACTCACGTCTCATACACTTGTTCCCATTCCTCTACACAATTATTCCATAAATATTTAGAGGATGGTGCAGCGGTGCAGCAGTAGTGTTGTCACCTCACAGCAAGAGGTTCTCCAATTCAATTCTCAGCTGAGGTGCCTTGTGTGCAGAGTCTGCATGTCCTCCATGAGTTTGTGTGGGTTTCTCTATGTGCTCTGGTTTCCTCCCACATTACAAAGTTATACATCTGGAGTGTTTCTCCCAGGGACTTTGCTGAAAACTGGCTTTATTCCAAGTCAGACTTTCCCACTAAACAAATGTTAAATAACTACATTTAACTGCCTGGCACTCTCAGAAATGTATACAGATTTCCTGCTTCTTCCTCTTTACATCTCCAACATTTCCCTGCCCCTACCTTTCAACATCTCTGTAACTGAAGAGGAGTTCAGAAAAATGTATGCAACCATGGGTTCATGGGTTTATAGGCAAATGCCAAGATTGCTGCTCTTGTGGGCCATTTTATGCCTAGTAAAGTTTTCAAAAGTGTGAATCAATCCCTGTACTCTATGTTTGTGAGGTTAATGCCTTAACCGTTATGCCAAACCCAACTAACAAACCATATCATATACAGACCCTATATAATAGGTACAGCTTTAAATTCATCATACCTTCTTAATACCTCATTCCATTACTCTTCAAATATAATAATGTCATCCATAATTCCCTAACCCATTCTTATTTCTGTATCCTATAGCTGTACTTACTCTCAACTATCCTGCATATATGTTTCCACATTTATGTTTTAGTTGCAAATCCCTTCTTGCATGAGTAATGATAGCTATTATTTCCTCCAAAACTGATCATTTTATATCAGCCCTTAACATTTAATAATAGTCAATTTTATTTGCATAAATTATAGGGTTCATATTACATTATTGAAATTCCAAAAGTTCGAACACCAGATGTTCGAACTTGGAAGATCGAAATGTAATAACATTGAAACATCAGAACAGCATTTTTTTCCCAGGGAAAAAATTTGCTGTTCCGAAAAACACACACACAAGCACACCAAAAACCTTATAAACCTACACTAAACCTTACATACACAACTACCTATGCACTAACCTTAACCAAAACCCTAACCTTAAGGTCCGTCAGTATCGCACACTTACCTTACCTGCACCCTGACCCTAAAGTCCGTCACTATCGCACATTTACCTTACCTGCACCCTAAACCTAAAGTCTGTCACTATTGCACACTTACCTTACCTGCACCCTAACCCTAAAGTCCGTCACTATCGCACATTTACCTTACCCGTGCCCTAACCCCAATGTCCATCACAATCACACACTTACCTTACCCACACCCTATCCCCAACGTCCGTCACAATCACACACTTACCTTAACTCGTTCTGAAACCTTCTACCACAGTTGAGAAAATGTTGAAGCCGCAGAAATATCCAACTGAATTCTTTCCCTGGGAAAGAATTCGGACTTCCGTGGCTTTGGCATTTTTGCCTTTCAAACTTCCAGATTCGAACTTCTGGTGTTCGACCTTCTGGAAATTTGATTAGGTAATAAGAACCCTAAATTTTAACCATTCTTCTGCCTTCAAGCCAGATCTTCACATCTCTTCCTCCCATCTTATAAATATCTGCCTGTATTTCACCTCCTCCACTCTCAATAGTAAATTATTTTCCTTACTCATCTTCTCGTCCATCTCTTCAGTTTCAGAATTTTACCTTGTAGTTTAACACTGACATTATTTCATACACCTATTAATAATCTGGGGTCTGTAAATATCTTATCTCTACAACCATCTGTTTTCCACTACTCTGAAATCCTCTTTAACCTAACAATCCATGACTCTTCAATATTTGCAGCTTTTTGTATAACAACAATCATATGTTGGTTTAAACTATTTACAAAGATGTTCACTGTATAAGAATCAAATATTACTGTAATGCAGAAAGAAAAAGAAAAAAAAGGAAAGATTTGATTATACATTCACGTTATTGATTTATATTGATTTACTAAGAATTCATTTATACTCTTCGAATAATTATAAACTGTTGTATTCCTTGAAGATCTAGCTTTGATTGTCAACATTTCAAGTTTTGAAACATCCTTAAGAAGATCTTTAAAATTTTGAAAAGATGGAACATGTGATGATTTCCAATTTTTTGTGATTTCTTTCCTGGCAATGGATAAAACAGCCCATAACATTGAATATTTGCTTGGTTTTACACAGTTTGGAATTAGGGTGTTAAACAAAGCTAGTGATTTAGTTATAATAATGTTATCTGTACAAATTGCCTGTAGAACTTTGTTAATGTCTTCCCAAAATTTCTTTAATAGTGAGCATTCATAAAATATATGTATCCAGTCTGCATTGTTTACTTTCATACAGCTCCAGCATAAAACATTTTCTTTAGTTATTTTATTGATATTATATGGTGTGAGAAATGATCTGTTTAAAAATCTCCAAGTGAATATTCTCCATTTATGTGAAGATGTAGTTTTACCAGCAGATTGAAGAATATTTAATTTGTCTATGTCTGAAGGATAGGTGTTGTTAGTGAGGGTGAAAAATTTCCAATAATTATCTGTATAAGTATCTAAGTCTAATTTTATTGTTTTATATATATGTGAAATACTATTTTTTGGTAAATTGTTCTGCTGAGTAAAAATAGATAAAAACTGTATCCATTTGGGGATAATGATTTTAGTTGTAGGGGGATGAGATCGAGTTTATCTGTGATGTATTTCCTAGCTTCTTGTAGATCTAGCCATAGTAATGAGTCAAGATTATTCTCTTCTATAAGAAAATTCAGTGGTTTTAATTCATGTTTGCTCAGCAATTGGTGCCATGCTATCTGATGCTTTTGTTTGAATAGTGACATTTTTTAAAAGTCTGTGGTAAACATGATCCCATGAGTATAGGCAATGGGAAACATAAGACATATCCAACTTTCATATTCTTTATGTCTAAGGGTGAAATTCTTAAATTACCTTAAAATTAGAGTTATGTAGTTATATTTAAATGTTTGGGTGTGGTGATAAGAAAAAATATTCCTTCAATCTCCAAATTGTATTATTCATTATATATAACATATGAGTATCACTGGTATTTCTTGGAGACTGGGATAAAGATAGCATATAATCTTTCCATTTTGCTGAATATTTATTGTCCACTAGATAGGTAATTGATTTGATTACTGAAGAAATTGAATAGAGTTCTAAGTTGGGGAGGGCTATACCTCCATTATCCCAGCTATACATATGGGTTGAAAGGGCAAATCTAGATTTAATTGGGTGCCAAAGGATTTTTTTAATCATCGTATTAAACTTTTTGGTTACTAAATATGGTGGAGTTATAGAAATAGACTGGATGATATACAAAACTTTAGGGAGTAATACCATCTTTATAACTGATAATTTCTCATCCATAGAGAATTTTATTTTTGACCATCTGTTTATCAAATTATCTATGGTTGCTATATTTTTATTAAAGTTCAGATTTATAATGTATTTTATGTTGTTAGTAATAATTATACCTAAATATGTTATTTGTTGAGATTGTGGTATATATTTCTTGAAGTTGTCATATATATTAAATTTTTTGGCCTACTAAAAGGATTTGTGTTTTATTATGATTGAATGTAAGGCCTGAGTTTTGTTTTGGAAAATCTCCATGTTGTTAAATAATTCTAACAAAGATGGGTTTTTACCCCCTAATGTGACCAATATGTCATCTGCAAACATTTGTATTTTTGACGTTTCATTAAAACCCAATTCATATCCTATAATATTAGTGTTATCCCTTATCATGTTTGCCCAAGGTTCCATGATTAAAGTGAATAAAAGTGGAAACAGTGGGCAACCTCGTTTAGTACCTTTAACTATTGGTATAGATTGAGAGATGTTAGGGCCTATTTTGATGTATGCTTGAAAACCATTGTATAATTGAGTGATAATATTTATAAAATGTTTTCAAAAATTAAGTTCCCCCAAAAGAATGAATAGATAATCCCAATTAATTGTATCAAAGGCGCAATGTATGTCTAAGCTTATTATAGTTAAATTGTTTTTTAATATCTTTACTGATTCAATTTAGGTTAGTATTCTCTTAATGTTGTCATAGGATGTTCTATTTATTACGAAACCTGTTTGGTCCGCCTCTACTAGATTAGGAAGAAATTTTTGAGTCTATTAGCATATATAGACATAAACATTTTATAGTCTGTATTTAATAGGGAAATAGGTCTATATGAGCTACATTTGGTATGGTCTTTATCCTGTTTTAGAATAGGGGATATAAAAGTATATTTCCACGATGGAGGGGTAAAGTTTTTAGTTTGTGCTATGTTAAAGACGGCATGTAAAATTGTGAGGGCTTTATTAGGTAAAATTTTATAAATTTCTGGGATAATGCCATCATTGCCCGGAGCCTTGTTTTGTTTAATTTGGTTAATTTGCAGTTGAATGTCTTTAAAAGTAATTTACCTATCAAGTAAGTTAGCTTGCTCTTCTGATATTTTTTTAAGTTTTTATTAATGAATGTTTGTATGTCTTTTTTAGAATTTGTTAATTCAGTAGACTTGTTTAGGTTAAGAAAAAATTCATGTAATATATTATGTAAACCTGAGACCATTTTCTTCTTCTGTGGTGAAAAAAGTTCATTAATATGGTTGAATTTATTTAATCTTTTAGTTTTACTGGCTAGAATACTCATGGATCTAGGGTTAGATGAAAAAAAAGTAATACATTTGAATTTCTGTAGGCTAATCATAGCAGTATTTTTTAAAGCCACTTTTACCTGTTTCACTCAAATTCAAGCAGACATAAGGTAAGATTAAATTTATACAAGAAGGCAACCTTCAGGGGCAAGTGAAAGGTGACAAAGATGCTAATTTTAAAATGTTTTCAAAAAGAATTAATCAGAATGCTTTATTCTCTTGATAGTAATGAGGAAAGTATGAATTGTGGTCATACACCCATAGTGAATTGCGAGGATCCTATTGTGTGTCCACACAAAAAGAAGGTCTGTGCATCATAAAATGTCAGACTTTAAACTTGGGTTGAGCATGTTCCAGCTGCTGGTTTAGGTGTTTGATCCTTTCAACAGTGCCAAGCCATTTCAGTTGGTTGGTGGTGAAGGAAGCCCACACTACAAATGTAACATCCTCAAAATTACAGCTCTCCAAAATATCAGAGAGGAAGTCAAAGGAGCACTGCCTTTTGTTAATGTCCAACATAACAACAATAGACTTTGTGAAAGTGAAACAACTTTGTGCATGCTCCCAGTTAGGAAATCCAAGTTCATCCATTTCTATATGACAAAGATATTAAAGCCTTGCTTCCTCTGATCCACATCGCTTTCAGCCATATGTTCGCACACTTCAAGGAAAACAGATAAAAACTCAGGAATGAACACAAAGTTAAAGAAGGATCTTTTCAGCTATTTTATGTTTTCATTATAATCAACTAAAATGAGAGGGATTAGCCCTCACAGCCACATATCATAAATACATACACACAGAGGCACAAATACCCATGCGTATCCACATGCATGCATAAAAACACGCTCACATGCACACCTCTAGCAACTAAAATAGAATGTATTAAATATACAATAGAATGTAAAATAAATTATGTCCGTGTCTTGCTGTCAGAATCCACACTGTCTCAATGCACTGCTGATGAAAAGCCTTGGTCATTGTTGTATATCTCAAATTAAACATAACAATGAGCTAGAAAAGCAACAAGTTCCATATCCCTCTCACAAAAAGTCCAACTAATACTGTCATTTCAATTGCAGTAAAAACAGCTAATCCAGCAAAACTCTGCATAATCAAAGCAGTGACACTGCAAAAGTCACACAGCAATCTAAATAATGCTTTGATTTGGGGGGAAGTAACATGTACTTCCAATATGGGGGGGGGGGCAAACCTCCATATGACTAATCATGTGCATCTACAAGACATCTAAGAAACACACTATTAGATATAAAGATGCAATGCACCAACTCCAAGTCTGCACATACTCTGTAAAAAGGGAAAACTTGGAAATCACATCAAACTCATCTTCTCCCTCCTCTTCATATCATGCAAACCAGTACGCAAACCAATACTAAAGTACACAGTGTGCAATATAGACAGCTCTGGTGGACTGAAGCATCAGCCACAGAATCTAAGTGATCTTTGTGTATCAAATTTCTGACCAATACATAACAAACTTTAGGTTTTTCCTATATATAATCAGTGATAAACTATCTAAATCTTACAAACTATAGATCAATATGTGTATATAACTTTAAGAGGTTATCCAAGGGCTTGCACCAGTGTATAAACACTGAGCACGTGCAAATCTAATTGCCATTTTGTAGTTAGCTGTTGAGATGTAAGCATGCACGTATGTAAGGCCTGTCTGTTAACTAGCTTGTTCATATTTAATGATGCTGCTATTCATCCTGATGTTTCTATGTATTAAAGCATCTAAACAAAACCCCAAGCCTTCTTGTTAAATGTAGTAGAGATGAGCGAGTGACATGGTGTCAGAAGAGGCATATATAAAGGTCATGGAGTCAGAACTGGCATATCCAAAGGGCATGAAGCTAGAAATGGCTTGGCTAAAATGATTAGAGGCACTTGTTTAGAGTTGGTGGAATATAGACAAGTGACTCATCCCATGAATGTGCATACTTCGCAAAACAGGTCAGAAATTAATTTCAGATATTAAAACTTGCTCAGCACAACTTCTTTTCTTATAATATGAAACAGGGAATACAGAACATTCTAAATAACATTCACATAAACTGATATGTATGATATTGATAAAAATATTCTAATTACTTTGGAAAATGTTTGAAATAAAGTCCGATTTACATAAAATTAATAAAATAAAGGGAAACAACTGCATTTTCGCAAAGCATCTATTTTTTGTATTAAGCAAATATATCTGAGTTATCAGAAGTGTATAAAGTGTTTGCATGTCCGTGCAGTGTTATAGTAAAGATATTTTGTAAAGTACAGCCATTACAGAGTATATTTCACAGAGTACAGCCATTACAGAGCATATTTTGCAAAGTACACTATTTTCAAGAGTTTATTGTGCATTTGAATGTTGTTACAAGCTCACAGAACAGTTTGTTCATACATAATTACAAGGGCCATATTTTCAGTGTGTTGTATACTTTGTGGGCATGGCAGATGGATTTTGAAAATCCAGTGCACTTGTGTTTGACAGTAATATTGCTGAGAAGTGGAGAGTGTTTGAGCAAGAGTACGACATTTTCATACAGGCTGCATTTTCTGATAAAGATGACTGTACACAGGCATTTATTCTACTTAATTTAGCTGGGTCTGAAGCTATAGAAAGGGAGCATTCATTTATGTATACACCTGCTGTCTATGCTGGAGAGGGGGAAAACCATCATATTGTTGTACCGGCTGAGTCAAGGGAGGACCCAGAGGTCTGAAAATCTAAGTTTAGAAAAATGTATGACCCCCAGACAAATGCTATAATGAAAAGGCACTTATTTTACACAAGGGATCAAAAGCCTGGTGGAACTTTTGCAGCATATATAACTCACCTGTGAAATAAACTTAAAACATGCAGATTTGGTGACTTAATGGATGAGTTGATAAAGGACAGACTTGTGTATGCCATAACAGATGATACTTTAAGAAAGATTTTGCTTCTTGACCGTGATATAACTTTTAATAATACCATTGAGATTTGTCAGATATATGAGCTCACACCAAAGCACACAAATATGCTTACAAATGAGAGCAGCTCTAGAAGGCACAGTGATAAAGATCATGTTGATAGTATGCAGCATGTGGTTAAAAGAAACAGGACCAAGCACATGGCAGCAACTGTAACCCTGCACCACTCACTGGTAAACCCCAGAACATTCTATCAATTTCCACAGTTTGTACGGTCTCAGTGAAGCATAAGAGTGAGTCATCAAACTCAAAGCATGGGCCCCAACTCAGTTTCATTAACAACTGTCATAACTGTGGTGGAAGCCATGAATCTGAAAGGGAGAAATGTTTAGCTTTTGGTCAACAATGCCACAAATGCAATAAATGGAATAATTTCAAAAGATTTTTAAATCAGAAGGTCCACATTCTTTTATCAAAAGGGAACATTTTAAGAAACGAGTTGATCACTTAGACAGTGACATGTCTACTCTTTATGTTGATGATGTGTCAGTGCTTCATGAAACAGTTAACAGATTTAAGGACAAAGAATGAAGTATTTTGTACTGTTTAAATAAATGACAAATCCATAGAGCTCAAAGTTGACACAGGTTCCAAGCGCAATGTTATGTGAGCAGAAATATTTGCTAGAGTGTGTAAAGGTGAATTGGCAAGTTGTGCGAAGCTTGCTGCTTATGGAGATGAACAAATTCAGACTGAAGGCTCAGTAGTGTTTTCATGTTACTCTGCTGGAAGAAGCTACAACTTATTATTTATGTGGTCAAGAGGCATGTCCAGTCATTATTAGGGCTCAGAGACACTTTGAAAATGGAACTGCTTTAATTTAATAAGGAAGTCCACCATGTTAACTTAAAAGATCACTAGTCTAATTTTCCCCAGCACATTTTTTCTACCTATGCTGATATATTCCAAGATAAACTAGGCAAACTTCCAGTTGTGTACTCCATGAAGTTAGGCCCAGAGTTCAGTCCAGTTATCAGGCCAGCACATAAAGTTCCAATAGCAATGCAGGACAGCGTCTAAGCCAAGTTAGATAAAATGGTGTGACAAGGTGTGACTTGTCCAGTGGAAACTCCAACTGAATGGGTATCTTCAATGGTGGTAGCTCATAAGAAAAACTCTGATGACATCAGAATATGTACTGACCCATGAGATTTGAACATAGCACTAAAAAGACCTCATCATCCAATACGCACAGTTGAAGAAGTCACAGCCTTGATGCCAAATGCCACTATTTTTTCTGTCTTAGATGCAAAGAGTTTTGCATTTTGGCAAATTCAGCTTGACAAAAAAATCCTCATTGCTCACTACTTTCAGTACTCCATTTGGCAGGTACAGATTTTTGAGAGTGTCATTTGGGCTAAATTCTGCAAGTGAAGTCTTTCAACGTGCAATGGAGCTAATTTTTTCTGGGTTTCCTTGTGCTATCACAGTAGACAACACACTAATAGGAGGTTGTGATGAAGCTGAACATGACAGAAACCTCAGAAAAGTTCTAGAAAGGGCATGTCAAGTGAATGTTAAGCTCAATCCACACAAATGCAGGTTCAGACTACAAGAAGTTACTTATGTTGGTCATTTATTTACGATTACATGCCTATGACCAGACCCTTCAAAGCAAACAGCCATTCTTGAGATGCCAGCTTCAGCCAATGTTCAAGCTATGCAGCATTTTCTTGGCAAGATCAACTACCTAGGCAAGTTCATGCCAGACTTGAGCCAACTTTCAGTGCCACTCAGAGAGCTGAGATGTAAAGATGTATCCTGTTCTTGGTTAGAATGACATCAAAGAGCATTTGATGTCCTGAAACAGAGACTTGCTAGTCCATCTATGGTCAGATACTATGATGTTCAAAAACCAGTTACAGTTTCCTGTGATGCTTCGAAATTTGGTCTTGGTGCAGTCATTCTACAAGAGGATCAACCTGTTGCCTATGTATCAAGAACTTTTACCCAAACTGAGATGCGGTATGTCCAGTTCGAAAAAGAGATTTTGGCAATTGTGTTTGCTTGTTTGAAGTTCCATGATTATGTTTATGGTAGACCTATCCAAGTCCAAACAGACCACCAGCAATTAGTCACTATCTTGAGAAAGCCCGTGCATTCAGATCCAGCCAGACTGCAATGCATGATGTTGAGAGTGCAAAAGTACAATTTCAATCTTGTCTACAAGAAATTCAAATGTCTTTAACTTGCTGATACATTATCCAGATCGCCCAGTAATACCACAGAACAGCATGAGAATGAGAACCTTGATTTTGAAGTCATGGAAGTGAGAAATATTTCTTCCACATGTCTTGATGAGCTGAGATATCACACAGCCACAGATCCAGTTTTACAAAGGCTCAACCACTTTATCAAACAAGGATGGCCATCAAAGCAATCGTGTTTACCTCAAGAAGTATAACCTTATTTTCCATACAGAGATGAGATTTTGGCTGACAAAGGTATCATTATGAATGGTCCGAAAGTAATTGTTCCAAAGTCCTTGCAATAAGAGTACATTACTATCTTCCATCGTGGTCACCCAGGAACCAATTCTACCAAAACAAGGGTCAAGAGGACTGCTATTTCTATTTTGACCTTCTATGCCAAAAAACATTGAGACAGCACTTTCATCTTGTTCAGTGTGTAATAGCACAAAGCCTCATCTACAGAAGGAAACACTTCAGCTTAACCAGATTCTGGAACTACCTTGGTCGACAGTAGCCAAAGACATATTCGAGTGGAATGGTCAATATTATTTTGCGATAACAGACTCTTACTCCACTTGGCTTGAAACTGACTTACTTCCTAATCTAGTATCCAGTACTGTCATTACTAAGATGAAGTGTCATTTTGCTGTACATGGTAGCCCGCACAGTTATTTCCAACAATGGCTCACAGTTTACAAGCCAACGGTTCAAAAGATTTGCTGAAGAATGGGACTTTACTCATGTCAAAAGTAGTCCTGAGTACCTGCAGTCAAATGGTTTGGCAGAATGTACAGTTCAAATTGCAAAGCAATTACTGGAGAAGTCAAAATGAGATAATAGTGATGTTTTCCTGAATCTCTTGAATCTCAGAAATGTTCCTTGTGATAAACATCTTGGTTCACCTGCTCAGAGACTTCTGCCGAGGCAAACCAGAACCACATTACCAATCAGTAGTCAATTGTTGGTTAGATGTGTCAAGAACAACAGGGTAGTGAAAGCCAATCTTTTGAGGAAGCACCTATCCCAGAAGTCCTACTATGATAAGACCAGTAAACCACTCAATCCATTACGAGACGGAGAAGTGGTAAGGATGCAAATGTCCAAAGATTACAATCAGATTGGTGTCATGAAGAATATTTGTCCAGAGCCGAGTTTGTACATTATTGAATCAGAAGGAGCAACTTTTAGACAGAATCTGAAACATTTGAGACCAGTGTCCAAGCCTATACCACAGCAGATAGCCTGTGAGAAAGACTTTTTTATCTCAGTGAGTTGTCCAGTGTTCCAATTCCAGAGGAAGTTCCAGAGGACATTCCTGTCCCTGTGACAAATCCAGAAGTTCCTGATACGAGATGCGAACCACAGACTGTCCCTGTTGCTAAATTTGGTCCCAACTGTTATGTTATGAGATATGGTCGAATCTCTAAATCTTGTAGCAGATATGAAGGAACTTGGACATGAACATTGTGCTTTGATTCCAATGTATATAGTAATGCATGTCTATCTCTAATATTGTTTTGTGCAAGGGCAATCTTTTTAAGAGGGAGGATGTAGATCAGCGTGTGTGTATGTACCTTTAAAAAGCTATCGAAGGGCTTGCACCGGTATATAAATACTAAGGACATGCAAGTCTGACTGCCATTTTGTAGTTAGCTGTTGAGATGTAAGCATGTATGTATGTAAGGTCTGTCTGTTAACTAGTTAATTTGTATTTAATGATGCTGCTGTCCATCCTGATGTGTTTCCATGTATTAAAGCATCTAAACAAAACCCCAGGCCTTCTTGTTATATGTGTTAGAGACAAATGAGCGACACAAACTTACAGAGAAGTTGATAAAATATTTTACTAACTGACAATTTTTATGGAAGCTACTATTTCAAATGATAGCATATTAAAGTTGTTATACAGTGAGGCTCTGTCAGATTCCTTTTACTTGAGATTATGTTTCATAAAATATTAGAATATTATTCACTTTAACTTTGTTTTCTTAATATCTCTGATTGCTGTGTTGCAACTTTGTCTACCACTGTTTGTATAAATGATTCACTCTGTGTCATACATTTGTGAGAATAAAACCAATAAAGCAGGACTGCTAAACTATAATAATGCTTTACCATTGATTAGGGAGGAAAAGTAAATATTGTCTAAAGCTTTCTCAAACATAGTTCCCTCACTTTATAACTTGGGGAGGAAAAACATAAATAAATACAGCTGTGCTCCATGTCAAGAGTCCTTTTCATGTTCATTTATGAATGCATGCATCTGTAGAAAAACTGGACCAGTGCAGTGGTGGACAAAGCCAAGAGCATATCACTTTACACGAGAGCATACTATACACAATGTTGGTTTTCGGCCTTTATCAACTTAGGTTACACTCTGAGGTAATCTACAATTGCAAAACCAGATGTATGGTGCCTTTGTCTTGCCCTGTGAACCATGACTTTTTCGTGTGTTTTC
The DNA here is from genome assembly GCF_019279795.1 of Protopterus annectens. Lineage (NCBI taxonomy): Eukaryota > Metazoa > Chordata > Ceratodontiformes > Protopteridae > Protopterus > Protopterus annectens. The sequence goes on along the minus strand of NC_056728.1, from coordinate 1,434,454,584 downwards.
AAGCATGAAATGAGAGCACTAAATGTAGTCTGAAAGTTAAAAGAATACTACATCTGAATGCTGCTAAATTAATAATGATAATTTCCACATTAGAAATGCTAGATTGCTCCCCCTCTGCAGTATAAAGGTAATTCATAAAGTATAGCTTTTGTGAAAATAAGGTCTCTCAAGGAAATGCTCGGCACATTTTTCATCTCAGAGGAAAGTATGTAATAAATCTGGGTTGAATAAGTGTGTGTGTGTGTGTGTGTGTGTGTGTGTGTGTGTGCGTGTGTGTGTGTGGTACAGAATCTACTTACACAGTTATTTATACACCATTATTTATCCAGTTCCTGAGATGAGGTGTGATTGATTTACTGAGTCATGCCAATACCAACCGCTAGACCTTGGGCCTCTCTTTTCAAGGAAGGCCAGGCCAGTCCTTCCATGAGCAAATTTATAATACCCATCCAGTTATCCAACTCCTTTCTAAAGGCAGATAATGTGGCAATGACTCAAGAGAGATGGCGACATTTAATGTGACACTCCAACCCTATGTAGAAAAATGGGGAAAAAGAGGGTTGATGACAATGATGAGTGTGTCTCACTGCTTAACTTGTAGAGGAAGATTGTTCTAGAAAAGGGTTAGGCACTGTGTGACAAATCTGTCTCCCTACCTTATCTTATTTATTTATTTATTTATTTATTTATTTATTTATTTATTTATTTATTTATTGAAGTAAATTTGCATCTCTGGCTCTAGGATTAGCTGGACTATTTGATTTAGGGAGGTATTAGTGTTCTTACACTACTGGATCCCTTATAGTTCTATAAGCAAGGCAGATATCACCCCTAAGGAGTCTATACAATACTGAGTATGGAGATAAAACCTCCAGTCTTTCTTGGTAGCTCAGGCCTTTTAAACCCATGATCTGTTTAGTTACAGATATCAGGGTTCTTTCCAATTGCTTGATATGCTTAGTAAGGTACATCCCAAAGAGGGATTGCACTCAGTGATAGGTCTAATTAGTATGACTTATGAGTAGGTAAAGACTATTTTGATCTGGAATAAATACCTTTTGCTATGAGCTGTGCACAGTAAAAAGACTTCCTAAAAACTATTGTAATGAGATGTTCAAACCTGAGGGAGCTATACACCCAAGTACCTAAGACTCTCATTACCTTTTCATTTTGAAGTGGTGAGTTATCTATGCTATAAAAAAAGCTAAGAGGTGTTTACCAAAGGCTACAATGTTGTACTTTTTGGTATTGAGTTTAAATCCATTTTTAGTACACCAGCTATTGACAACTGCAAGTTCCTGTTGGAGTGCATATATGTCAGAAGTGGGAACTTGAAGTACTGTCAGCTTACAATCATCCATGAACTTTGTTGACCACAAATCCAGATTAGTGGTCCCAGCACAGATAACTGTGGAACTCCTCTGGTCACCTTTATTCTCTCAGAGGACCCCCCCCCCCACACACACACATTCTATTACTGTCTGAGTCCTATCCCTAAGCTAGCTAGCAATTCTCCTAACTATATATGGGTCACCTTGGCACTCCTTCAGCTTGCTTATTATGTTTGTATGTGGTATGGTATTGAATGCCTTGGTAAGGTCAAGGTACGTTATGTGAACTGCTTGCCCATAGCCTGCAGCTTGAGTAACAATCTAACAAAAGTTCACAAAGTTCATTAGACAACATCTTCCCATAACAAAGTCTAACTGCTGTGGGTCAAGTCTGATAATATTTTTTCTTGTCTTAGTTAACTCATTATAGTGCCTCTTGGCGTCAACTATTGCTTCTTGATATTTGCATTAATAATTCCAAAACTATGCTACATACAGGGTATCAGAAAAGTTCACCTTAAAGCAAACATGATAGAAAACACAATTGTATTGATATCTGACCTCTGTTTAATGCAGCTAAATAGATATTGAATATTATTTGTATAGTTTATTTTTATTGTAATAATTTGCATATTTCTCTAAATATCTCAATATTCAGATATCACAGACAGAACTGCATAGCCTCATATGAAAGCTCACAGATGTGTAAAGAAAATCCTGCTGTCATTATGTGCCTTGCTTGAATGGTTACTGAAATATCATAAACTGTTTATATAACATTAAAAAATTAATATTCACTGTCTTTATTTTTGTCTTATAAAATCCAATTTAAAGCATCAAAGTGAATGAATGCTACCAATACAAAGATTAATTTATCCTGAATAGTTTGCCATTTACAGTTTTCTAGTAACACGTACAGTTCCAGACATATGAATATCTGCTTGAATTGTAAGGTGATAACTTCATTTTTTTAAAGGCTCAAGCCACATCCACTGGGAGTTAAAGAGTACGCACTCAAAAGAGCTGTACTGGAGGAAGGGAGTTAATTGGGTCAGTAATGAGGCGTTCCATGGATCTGCATATTCCTGGGGTCAGTGGTAAGGCCATCCTTGTGGAGTGACATCACAACAGCCGTGTGCCACACCTGTGGGACAAATCCAGTTGCTAGGCATTATCTCATTACATATCTCAGATTTTAAAACAGATATAAGCCACATTATGGCTTGGAATAACTGGGGACTTAGTTGATTCAAACTAGATTTGGGTCACTGTTAGAATGACAAGAACAAAGGCTAATGTGATAATTTCACAGTATCTACTTAAATGCTTTCCTCCTCTCTCTGTTACAGAATAATTGCTATGCCTCAGTTTCCCAGCAGATTCCAGCAGACTTCCTGTAAAAGTGTGCCACCTGTACCCTCAGCCTACAACCCTGGTATCTTATTCCTTCATTCCTAATGTGACATTTGCCCCTTTTATCTTCTTCTTTTGCTCAGCTTGTCCCATTTGCTTTTATATCATAGTACACCATTAAGTTTTGTTAATAATACCCTGCTTTGACTGAGACGTTGCAGCATCCACTTAGGGTTTTACCTTTAATCTCTATTTGATTATATCTCAATTGTATTTTCAGAGTACACAGAAAAATGATTGCCTCAACATCTTCTGTAATATGCATCATGTATGGAACTGTCTTATTAAAAGAAAATCACAAAATTGCCTGTGGTCTACTGGGCACATTATTCGGCTTAAAGTTTATTTCACCAGGCTTCCCAGATAATGCACATAATTGCAGGAAAAATCATATATATATGTTTGTTTGTCTTTTCCTGGTAAGGGGTCGCCACAGCGGAACTCCGGTCCACTAATGATTGGCAGTAGATTTTTTTTTATGGTGCCGAGTTGCCAGCCCGACGTCCAACCTTCAGCGAAGGCACGCCCATTCACACATGTCTTTCGGAGGCCACTCGACTGCGGGGAGGACATGCAGACTCCACACAGAAGGCACTCCCCACACACTAGCTGATAATCGAACGGGAGAACCTCTTGCTGTGAGGCAACAACGCAACCGCTGTATATATATATATATATATATATATATATATATATATATATATATATATATATATATATATATATATATATATATATATATATATACATTGTGTATGTGTGTGGAAAATCAGACCAAACGCTAAACCTAAGCAGGACTTTTAAAAGTGCTATGAATATATATAAGGATGCAAATTTAGGGACTAAAGAGTTGATAGCTTTTAATAAACAATTTCACTAAAGCCAGACATATCATATTCAAATGTGGAATATAATAGGGATACAGAAAATGACTGAAAATCTAACTAATACTAATTTCTCTCTCTCTTTCTCCGCTGATGTAATGAAAAGAGAGTGCAACAGGTTTTAGACAGTATTTTGGCAGGAGACCAGAATGACAAAGAAGTAGAGACTGTAACTACTGCATTATTTAAACAGTAACAGAGATCTCTAGGTAGCAACAGGCACAGAAGAACTTCATTGACAATAAACAGGAAACGCATGCATGCTGTTGCTGAAAGAGGGTCAAAACTAGAAGGTGAATTGTAAATTGGTGATAGACAGTAGCATTACTAGGATAAGACTGCAAATGATATTTTTTTATAAATGCAGTACCCCATTAATGGGAATTTAATGGTGATTAAACAGATTTGCATGAATGATTTAGGTACAGCTGTTCTAACGAACTGAACATCGAATAATAAGACCAGGATACAGATGAGTAATGAAAATGGAGTTAATATAGAAATAATTAAATGCTGCAACAGGACAAAGCTCTGATAACATTGTTTAAATGGAAATGCTATTAGTAGTTTTAGAATGAAAACTGGGAAAATGAAGCAGGCGAGCAGTAAAAACAGCAAAAGTGAAAATAACTGGGAGCTAGGATCTTTGAAGACTGAGATGCCAACAAGGCTGCAAAATAACTTTCTTTTGGATTCTTAAAATGCTAGTCTGTTTGTTGAGACCTACATATGTTGCTTCCAATGGGGATTGCATAATCTAGCACTGTTTCCTGAAGGGGTTCCAGGATGGTGTAACAAACTCATTATGACTGGCACAGTATGTTAAGTTTGGTAAATGCTCAGTCCTTAGTTCGTACAACTAATCGTGTCACACTAGTGCCATAGAGAGGTGCCTGTGATATTAAGAAAGACAAAGATGGACTCATTTATAACAGAGACAGTACTAGAAGAATGTCTGGAAACAAAGATAAAGTGCCTAATGTCTGAGACTCACAGTACAAAACACAGCTGGGACAGGAGGTAGACACTGACAGTTTGGGACCTCTAGTATGAAATTGTCATGCGCAAGAAATTTTAGTGACAAAATGATACAGTGTGCATTCAGGGAGCCATGTAAAGGCTTACAAGTAGAGATATTTGGCATTCCCTAAAATGATGCCTCTGTACTTTATAATAAGTTTATGATACTCCTATCTGGGCACTAAGACTGTTACTGTAATTCAGAGAGTGTGTAGGGAGGAGGAAGAAAATATTTTCTATGCACTGAGCTGGTACCTGAAGGTAGAAAAAATTTCTACATTAAGGTACTGGTCATCACCTATGCAAGGGAGAAACAGCAGTTTTAGGCACAATGTCTGTGTGCAGCATTTAAGGGCAGTCAAACAATATAACAATGAAGCCTGAATGCCTAGAGAACAGTTAGGCTAATCTTTAACCATATAAATTAGGTAAAATGAGATACAACTGGGCATCAGTACAGAGAAGAATATGCCACAAAAGAACAGCAGGAAAATCTGAGGATAGAAAGGAAGGATACCTGAAGGATAGCTACAAATGGATTGGAGACTGAAAAAAATAGGAGGACCAACACAAGGAGTGCAGAATCATGCAGGGGATTCCTGATGAAAAGGAAAGGCCAGTGGGAAGAAAAAGGAGCTGAGAGGTAGAATAGTGTGTGTGTGTGTATGTGTGAGTGTGTATGTTTGTGTGTGTGTGTGTGTGTGTGTGTGTGTGTGTGTGTGTGTGTGTGTGTGTGTGTGTGTGTGTGTGTGTGTGTGTTGGGGGGGGTGGCAAACATCAAAATGCATACACTATCACCAGTAGCCTGTAAAACCGCAGCCTCTTTATTTAACACTGTCACTGCTGGTGCAGACCATGATTTAGTGATTGCGTGATTATTTTATTTATTTATTTATCCTTTGTTGACTGGGTTAGTCCCACTGGGTTAGTAGCATGTTTTCAGGGGTGAAATGTGTTATGTTATAAGAAGTGTAATGGACATGTAGCCATTACAGGATATATTGCACTCCACAAGGAGAGGAAGATAGTGAGTTTGCTAAACATGAAAACAAAAGGAAGGAATTAAGGTGGCATTAATGCAGGACCACCAAAGAAAGGGGATGGACTATGTGCAATATTGATCAGTTTTTAAGTAAGATCACTGTTTTTTTATCTGAAGCCACAGAGAACCTGGCAACAATGATGAGAAATGAGATAGTGTCTAAGGCAGAGATACTTGTAAGTTGTCCTGCTAAGATGACTGTTTTTTTTGGATGTTAGTTAACCAAAGGAAGATCAAGGCATTCACTTTTCACATCCTTGTTGGAGATTATTTTAAATAAAAGGGTTGCAACACTCCGGAAGAATGGGATTGTGATAAAGGTGGTGTCAACAAGCATGCAAAGTACTAGAGACACCACAGTGCACTCTATTAATAAATTTATCTTTGACTTTATTTATTTATTTATTTATTTATTTATTTATTTATTTGCCATTTGTTAACCGGGTTAGTCTGGCTGGGCAGGTGCCCTTTTTCAGCAGAGACCTGAAAGAAAAAAAACTTATGATATTTCATATTAATTTGAAATGGCATTCACATAAGGAAGAAAGTTTAACATTTCAGAAAGAGAAGTGACAACTGTGAGATTACCTTGCGAGGGGAGTTGCACAAACTATTTGAAACATATTATTAATGGGATGATTTGTTTCTTGAAGATAGTAAATTAAATAAAGGAACATGTCATTACAATTCTGCAGTAAATAAAACAATCAAGATAGATAGATAGATCATCATATTGCTAACAATAGAGAAACAACTGCAGACTGAGAGAAAAAGGGAAAACAAAGGCTGTTTTATTTTTATTCATCAATTTATTTAAAATTCAATGCAGCCCAATAACACATCTTTAAAATCAGATAAAGTAAATAAAGACTCATTAAAACCCTAAATAGTTCTACAAGGAAACAAAAAAAAATACATTTTAAATATATATTAATGTAGTATTAAGTTTATCTCCATAAATTAGTTAACTTTATTATGTGTTCCTATTTCTTAAACAGGATGTATCTGATTTTCTTCATCTCTTGGAAAATGCAGTAGTATTACCACTAATATAACCACTTCATTTCTCTTAATAACTGCTATGACCCCCAAATTGACAGTTTCAAGAAATCTTCTCTTGTATAATCATAAAAACTGTTTAAAAATAGATACTTCTTACCTTACATTCCTCAGTTTTAAATATCACATTAACAAGGCACAGCTTTAGACATCACGTTAGTGAACAAGCATTCATGGAATTCTGTTCCAATGATACAATATCCAAGAAAGAAGACTGCAAACACATTTCAGTATGTCAACAAGCACCCTGCATTACCCGTAAAAGCATGCTAGCTCTGAGGTTAGTGTTTCTTGGAATTAGTGGACCCCACTCAAACACACACAAGTATAAAAGATATCTTTTCCCATTATAAAACATACATTTTTTAATCACTACATTAGTAAAACAGACATCAATAAATACTGTTTCAGTGATGTGAGATAGCACAGTTTTATACTGGGTTAATCTGAAAACGATGACTTTACACATTCTGAAGGCATTAAACCAATGGCAAACTTTCAGCTTCATCCCACAAATAATGTTTTTTTTTAACTTTTATTAAATTGCTTAAGATAAACTTACACATGATGGAATCTGATGTTGATAAGATAACTAATAAAAACAGTATATAATAAACATCAGTGCTATTGTGGTAATCCTATATCTAATCAGAAATTTATTTTTGTAGCATATTAAATTATGTAAAATAATTATTCAGTACTGTGCCAGGAAGAATCTCTGTTTAGTAATCTTTTGTCATTAGAATATATTATAAAGTTTAGAAGAAAGTAAAATATACAACAGTCCTTAATTTAATGAACAGTTGATTCTTAATTTCATTTAAGTATTAAAGCAAGATGATATTTGTAACCAGTTGAAATAACCATATTACCTCTACAGGGTAGCCTGCTCTACTTCTATGGCATATTCTTTTCTGTACTGTTGCTAATGTTTATAGGTTAGTACTAAGCTAACTGCCCTTCTGAGCCATTTTACACCTAGCTAACTATTCCTTGTGAGACTCAAACGCTGCACCTTGTGTTTGTAAGGCAAACAGCTTAGCCATTAAGCCACCCTCCCAACCCCAAAATAAAAGTAAGTGTGGTTTTAACATTTCAGATGCATGACAATGTGCATGGATTAACTTTATTTTTGTGATTCTGATTATTTGCCTTTGTAGGTGGATTTATAATAAAATTAAGTTCACAAAGAATGGTAGACTTTGTGCATGTTGTGTGCATGTGCATCTTCTTCTTCTTCTTATGGCTGCTCCCATTAGGGGTCGCCACAGCGGATCAACTGTTTCCATTTCTTCCTGTCCTCTGCATCTTGCTCTGTCACACCAACCACCTGCATGTCCTGTCTCACCACATCCATAAACCTTATCTTAGGCCTTCCTCTTTTCCTGTTACCTGGCAGCTTCATCCTTAGCATCTTTTTCCCAATATACTCTGCTGAAATTATTCAAGTTAATATACTGTGCAATCAACATATCTGCTAAATAGATGTAGCTCACAAGGTCTACCATTCTTTGTGAACTTAATTTTATTATAAATCCACCTACAAAGGCAAATAATCAGAACCACAAAAAACACACTTACGTTTATATTTGGCCAAGAATTTAAACCTTTCTGAAAGTGCTTTATGCAACAAGTGTTTTAGGGTCATAGCTTTAAAATGAAGAGAAGAATACTTAAAAGACATACCCCGGGATTCATGAAGCTCGGCGCAAGGCCGGCGTAAGGCCTGCGCCGGCGGTGCATGGAATAGCCGGCGCAGTAGCGCCATATACATATTAATGAGAGTGCACCGGAATCACAGACACGTGCGTAGTGTACGTGAGCGAGCCCAGGTAGGATGCGTCTGGAGGCGTGTCTAAGCCGGCATGAGGTGAGCAACCTAATGTGCTGACAGCCACGGTCCGCCCACAATAGTAATGGCAGCAGCCAGGTCTTGTGCAGAATGAAACGCACGTACAGTATGCAACATAGTCCCCGTCCCAAATTAACGGAGAAGCAAATAGAAGCCACGAAGGCATAAGTGTACCCGTCCAAGGAGCAAAGGATACGCATAAGACCGCTGTTCGTCCCGCAATGCACCGTCAGTGTTTACACTCAGAGAAGGTGTACAGCCGCATGTCAGCGCCGCACCGACATAGAGCAGCGACTAAGGTCACCACCTGTCCCACTTTGGTTGTGGCAGTCTCTCCATGGCCAGTTGTGTCCCGAAAACGTATTAGAAATGGCTGATGTGCTACGATTGTAGGACACAATGATATCCCGTATTTAATGTAATGGTAGCATGAATTGGTTATTTCTGTAACAGAAATACCTACATGACACAAGAAACAGAATAAGCAAGCAAATTGCCACAACAATAAGCTTATTATTTAGGCAAACAAGTGAAGTTCTATGCTATATAGTGACCGTTTGTATGTGTCGGCCTGTAAAGTCAGATGTGAGTCCCGGAAATATCCCAGATCGGAAACTGTAAAAGGTGGAAACCCCAGTAGCGACATGGCCATGGTCACCAGGTTACCTGCTGTCCGAATGTGCCATGGACAGTCCCTGATTGGACAGTTGTGTCCCTGCAACAATCGTAAAAATGGAAAATGACCTCCGATCCCTGTCAAGAAAATTCACGAATATACATGTAATAGTAGCATAAAACATAAAAAAACCCAAATTTTTAAAAAATTTTTATGGAAACAAACCAAGAACCATTTTTTGGCATAAAGAACATAAATAAGGACAGTAC